>NW_025786946.1:0-14596 GCF_021130785.1 Homalodisca vitripennis
AAAATCCAAATAAAAGGTTATACGGAAATAAGTACAAAATGGGATTTTTAATTTTTTGTTTATTAAATAAAAATACAGTGAATCCGGTACTATATATTTAATCCCTAAATCACTACTATCAATCGTAAATAACATTAATATTCTTTAATTTTACCAAACCGTTGACCAATCTTTAACTTGGTAAATTAGATAGATACTATCAATTAGGTTATATATTACCTTAATGCATGTGTTCATGTTATACGTTAAATAAGTATATAATTACATATAAAATCAATATTATACCAGCTTCTTTAGTTAAATGCAACCCCTGTTTTATTTTATTGTGAATTTTATCAAAGAGCTTTAATTTCAATTGTTAATTTGAACAAAAAGATGTATAAGTTTTATGTACACATTATAGTTTTCTCCATAAAAAATTATGAATATTATCAAGGAAACAACCTAAAATTATATTTAGGAATTGGTTTTAGTTGGAATTAAAATGATAACGTAATGAAAGTTTAGAGCATAACACATGATGTTACTTGTAGTATAGAGAGTTTTTGTTATGTGTTGATGGAATATTAAACATGATGTTTTAAATTTATTTCATACACATAAATAAAAAATATATAAATTTATTCAGTAAAATTATTTAACAAGATTGAAAAAGATCATTTCAAATGAAACTAGACTGCACCACCTTATCTGGACACATTCAATGATGAGAATAATTTGTTTCTGAGGCAAGATGTTAAGGCGTAAGGACGGGACATGTGTAAGCTTGCATTTTAACACGAGGAAAAAGGTTATGGGAAATAAAAACTTATAATAATAAAACGATTTTCAAATCAGGGATGAAATCCAATTGAACAAAAATAATTACTATTGTTCACATCACATAGCATACAACGAGCACATCAGAATTGAATGTATTTAGTTGTCAGATTAACAGGAGAGCATAAGTACGATCTTAAGCTTCATATTTATTGGCTTTAACCACCTTGGATGAAAAATCGAAACAAGAAAGTTTTGAACATACTTTTATTATTTGTCCAGAGCAATGTGACGACACTATACAGTAACAGTGGTAGTAAAAATTGTATTAAATAAATGTATAATAATTCAGTAAATGGGAGATTGCAATAATGTACTCGTAATATAAAATGTATACATACGATTATGAAAGTAAACATTATAAAAACATTAGACTATAACAATTGTGTCTTATAATTAACTGTAATAATTATGTGACAACATTCTTGGAATAATATTTGAACTAGTACTGCAGGTATATAACTATTACAGTATTCATACCATAGTTATAATAATAAAACCCAAATACGTGTGTGTTGGAATAGTATCAGAATAAGTTGCAACTTACTACTTAATATAATTTTTGGGTAACCAAAAAATGTTTGTAATAAATGTGTATTTATAACAATAAAGACATTGTTTTTTTTTCTGATTCGTAGACTCTGCCAGGATTGAGACATGTAATACATATGATATTGTAGCCTACTGAAAAACGGTGATAGTTCTTTGTGAAATCATTGATATGGACCTTTGTAGAAGCCAAGCAGTTATAGTAATATAGACTATGATCCAGATTCTAACAGGGTAATAGTATATTATTGTGAAACATATTGAACGTATCTGTCAATGTGTTTGGTTCTTTTCGGTAAGTTTCAAAGCCTCTTACGCCTAACTCTGGAGAATATTCCGCAGGTGTGTTAGACTACCATCAACAATTCTATGTTAAATAGTAAGTATGCTGCTAGACCTTAAGTCCTTAAAAATAGCTTTGTAGAATTGACAAGCGTATCTTTTTTCTTATGTTAATTTAAAAATGTGTTTATGAAGAATGAGACCGGGCTGATGGGGAAAGTAGCTTGTATGATGACATATTACGCCACGCAGGGATACGTTGGGAGTACTCTGAAGTCGCCCATGTCCGGATCCTATTCAGTGAGGAAGTGTACAAAGCCTGCCGCAATGACAAGCGAGTATGGAATGTTAGGCCAAAACCTAAGACACCATGGTTGTCAATAGGCTACTTATATTTTCAGTGTTAAAAATGCAAGACATTTACCAGAGGTGACCTGTAAAGTAAAATCTTATGGGACCCTATTCGGAAAGGAAATAATATAAGATTTCGCGGAAGGGTGCATATCTCCAGTAAGTAGAAGTAATGACATAATTAATTTCGGGTAACTCAGTAATGATTATACATACAACATATTTATCCGTTGTTCCCTGGAATCGTAATGCCACAATATTTATTACAGTGTTTATGCATGTGAAGGTTTAAATAGTTAGCATTAAAAATATTCTGTACGACATATAATCTACATAATACTGGAATCTAATTTTTTAACAGTTGCAGACACATTTTGTAATAGCTGTCCAATTGTTGTTATTGCCGTTGTGTCAGTATGAAATACAAGACAGCCGTCTTATGTCCTACATATCAAATACTTATTTAACATTAAATACTTATATGACTCATTAAACAGTACGGATAAACCCAACAAATAATACTGATTGTAATACATACAAGTTATCATGAATACGAGATCATTTTCTAGGAAATTTAGGATTAATACTCTATAATTTTTGATTTTTGAAACTAATCGATAATTATAAAATTTGTACTCTTTGGAAATATATCAAACTAATTTCAAAAGATATACCTAGTTTTCTGATATTCGATTGCCATTGGTCAAAACCGTAATTAGAACACCCATATATATTAGTGCACAATTCTACTTTTCAATTATTTAATTAAAGCGAGCCATAAGTAAACCCCAGTTGTTCTAACCTTGATTACATTTCTTTTTCAATAATTGTAAATCAAGTCAAAAATGATTTATTACTAAACTGATGTTCAACACTCTTAAATTTGACAAAGGAAGTTAACAATGGGATGTTAAAGAAACAAAACCGAGTTATTTCTGTATCCACGTGCATTAAAGAATAATTAAAAGTATATAATGTAAACTTACGTCATATAGAAATGTAGTTATTTTTTACAAAGGTATTGAACTAATGTACTGTAATGTACTCAACTAACATATCTATTATTCCTGAACCCTCATACCGTACTGTGTGTTCAATGATAACATTGGGACGGGAATAAAAGTGTCTAAATAAATCTGTAAAAATAAATTAGCTATGGGTATAAAAAGATATATGTTTGTCTTGGGAGTAATACATCTTAAAAAATATGTAATAATAAGCTATTGGTATAAAAAATCACGTTGAAAAATATGTAAATTGTTACGTATCAAAACCAAGGCACCAAAGTTTCTATGTTTTTAAAAAACACCAAATCCTCATTGAGGTGGGAATTTTTACCAATCAACAATATACTAAAAATATGTATAGGGCTTCTATCTTGGAGCGATGAAGCTTGGCACGTATATTTTATATAGATTCTAGCTGTTATACTAGAAAGATATACTGGAAAATTCCAACTCTGTAGAAATTTGTTAAATATGAAATAACTAAGGTTAGGGGTATTTCATGTCAAGTACCACCCCGTGTGGCCCTGTGATTAAAAGTTGTTGCAAAGTCAGTTTGAAAGATAACTTTGGTTAAAGCTTGTGGGTAACTGCTAGAGATAGATGTTTAGGTGGAACATTTTAATCTATAAATTTAGTGCTAGCAATTTTTATTAACTACTTAGCGGGGCCCGGCGCCGCTTTTTTGCTGCGCATTTCCAATAATTTTTTGCAAATAGTTGCCCCGCGGCTTTCGCACGCCATTTCCCGTTGAAAACAGTACACTATATTCACTTTATTCTTTTTCTATCACATTTCTAAAAACATTGCTGAGATACATTGATCAGTTCGTTCCATCGTGAAGCCTCTTGGGCGTAATTATGAAGGTTATGTACCCATATTCCTGCACTTAGCTATCTAGGCTTGTTTACCCCACGGCCTTTTCGCACGGCAAATCTTAAGAAACCCGAAATGTCCTTATATTAACTTAGTAAATTTTTTTTATTACCTATAATAAATTTTAGATTAAATTAGTTTATATCTCCGATGCCCACGATCTGAGCTTCTGGCTTTGTTGTTCTCGATCGAGAGAAATATGTACACACGGAGTTTTGAGAACCATTACTTCTGTCAAAAAAAAAAACAAACTAAGGTTGATTTTCTAACAATTTCTTTTATATTTGTAGACCAACGTAAGAGAGCAATTAGTAATTATGATATCTGCATTAACTCTTCTGATCAAGCATCGAGCATGGTTTATGATTAGAATAAATATTTGCAGTTAAAGGTGTAATTTTTACGTCAAATTTGAATTGTATTATTTCCTGGATAGTAAAGTCTATGTTTAAACAGTGATTGCAAAAACAGTTTGAAACAAAAATTTGTCCGTTTCTCTTAAGCTTAAGCTTTACTCTATGCTTTAAAAACTTATTACAGTTGTACATATATGATTTACAAAGAAAACATGTCTGATTTAAAAAATTTGAAAAGACGTTAAACATATGTTTGCTTGCAACTGCTATTATCTTATGGGTATTTCTGTAACCAGTGGGGCGGGGGCAATCCTGGAATCGGTGAAAGGGAATGGGCATAGCTTATAAACCCTTCTCCGTGGAAAAAATACATATACGTTTACAAATTTTCATCATGATCGGTCCAATAGTTTCACGATTCCATAAAGGAAACCAAACATACAACATCATATCCATTTTTTTAATAACTATATAAGATAAAGGTTAATAATAAAGAATCGAATTAAAAAAACATCACAATAACAAAACTGCAGTGTAAGTAGGGGCTAATTTCACAGGATGCCTTTAAACTGGTTCACGAAGACAACAACACATCTTTCACCTGTTGGTCACTGTGATGGCGGTGCCTTCAGAGGGCGAGAAGTCAGTTGAGGGAAACTATGTACAGGTCAGTAGTACGGACCGACATTGCTATTATGACCTGTGTTACAGTGCACTATATGGTGCGGGAGCGCATAATCCAAGTGGTAGGGGGGGGGGGTATCACGTGGATGGAAAACGACGTACGCTCGTAAAGTTTGGGAGGCGGAGACGTTTCATTCTAACTCCCGCCATGGCGTCTACTGTTAACCCTAGCTCTCGGTTTTATTTGGCTAATCAAACCGTAGACGAGCAGTTTTTCGAATAACGGAAGAGCTATTATGAGCTTAAAAGGTACCTCGTACAATCCGTGATGGTCTCATCGAAGAGCATAAACAGACCGATTGTGTTTACGTGGTTTTTTATGTTTATTCTCAAATATCAGTTGTTCCCCTGTTTTCTGTGCTCTATGCGTAGCCTCATTTCGACTTTACAAAACAACAGCAATTTATTTCCCTATTTCAAATTCTGTATTGCTGGAACTTTATACCAATTATCATTGTAGGCTATGTAACAAAAGTATATATAAACATAGAAGTTCGTGGGAGGTGTGGGTGTTTCCTGTAAGCCATCTAAGGAAAAGGGACGGGACATTATTGGGTCGTGGAGTGATAACTAGTTAGCTCTGGACAGACTCCTATACCTCAATAATGCTTAACCTGGGCGCTATGTTTAACGTAGTACGAGTGTTCCGAAACCACACTCAGCTTAGACGGCTGTAAATATCGTTATACTACTATCTCTGAATTATTTAAAATTAGATAAGATAGCGAACGAACTGCACGGGCCGTCTAGACAAAACTATCCTAGACACAGGGTTAAGCTGGAAGGACTTAACGATCTATACCAAGCAGAGCAAAGGCTTCAAGTACATAATTACTGTACCCTTTCTCATTTAAAAAGTAAACAGGATCATCGCCGGTATAAAACCTCTCATTCTGTGTTTGAAAGCAAGATCTCTAATAATATTACTACGGAACCTCATCTCTCCCAAAAATATGCAATGGCACAAGACCAATAAAAACATTTGCTACTATATTCTACTGGCTGTGAGACATGTGAAATATACTTCTGACCTCGTATTCTCATCATACCATCTGCTTATCAGTCTCCATGTATAAGACTACAGTTCCCAGTTAAACAACAAATAAAGCTCGTTAAACATGGCTGCAGTGGATTTTCGGAACCCGTGTTTTTGCTACTGCCAGAAGTATCTGACCAGATAGATAATTTCTTCCTGATAAAGGTTTTTCTCTCACTTGTAAAAACCGCGAAGAGTAAGACCCTATTTTCAAGAAAGACGATACCGACTCGAGGAATTTCGACTGCGTTGACCATGTTACAATGCTTGACAAACGTGAATCTCATGGCATCCGAGTCGTGCCTCTCTAGTGGCTCAGATAATTTCAAAGCCACAGAACTCAAATTGTCCAGATCTAAATCTAATTATCTGAACCAATTCACCTGACTTATGGTTGTCCCATAGGTACCATCCACAATAGGTCAAAATCCTCTAATTCTATTCCTGATCTACGTCATTGGACGTAGGTTTATCACTTCTGCACGGAAGACTTGTGCACGTTATGCTGAATGACACGACCCTCTGTTTCCCTAGCAAATCAAAATTGATTCTGGAACAGCAGAGTTTTTTGTGGAAAAACAACAACTGCTTTTAAAATTTCAACAGCCTCAATCTTAAGACAAATTCTGCAAAATCCAATTTTCTTAATTTTGCTTTGCGATCAGTAGACAGGCATGACGAGCCAGCTGTTATGTTGGCTGAAATCAATGCTAGAAGAAGTCTACTGCTCGAAATCCCTTTGAATATACCTAGATCGTGGGTTGAATGAATTGATAAAATTGACCACGTTTGCTCCAAATTGGCCTCAGGCGTTTATGTTTTGATGTCTATAGCCAAATGCTGCCATAGTCAGGTTCTGATGAAGGACGTATTATGGCTTGATTTACTCTCATCTGAGTTACGGTCTGATGTTGTGTGGAGGCTTGTGCAAACAATCAATTCATGAGAGTGTGCTGCCCAGTCACCACATCTTGGCAACAATTCTGTTTTGTATGTCTAACTGTGTGCTGTCTGTCTGTATATCTGTTCTTGTGTGGCCATGACGAAAGGCCGAGGGAACATACATACGTATGAGACTAGAGGCAGAGATAACTACCAAAACTGGTAGACACAGAACGGTCGTTTTTTAAAGTGAATAAAGTGTTTTTGAAACCTAAATATTAAAAACTTAAAATTTATTGTAAATCAAATCAAATTAATCTTTATTTCCAAATAATAGCCTACAGTAATTACAATTCAGTAAATACCGTCACATGGGCCGAGGCCTGTGGGTGGACAGCGAGCTCTTATTAAAAATAGAACAGACTATTTTAAAACAAATATACATAGAATAACCACAAGTCAACTCTCACATCACGTCACAAAAAATTAAAGTAAATAGCTATGAAGAAAAGAAAACAAAGAAAAAACGATATCTAAAGCAAGCGGTTTGAACTTGTAATATAATATGACACGACAGCAAAGCAACTAAAAGTTGTTACAGTAAACTGGGATTGAGGAGACTCAACATTATCATAGCCCACCATCCGCAGCCAAGAACGTTTGAACAGGGTTGGTACGGCCCGCAGTTCCCTAATCACTGGAGACAAACGCCTGTACAATGTATTCGCTACGCAGTATGTTGTTCGTTCAGGTTCGCAGTCATCTCAATGTCAGGGACCCTCCACCACCCCCACAGCGGCCCTGGTAGAGTCGGTTCCGAATGTAAAATATACCGAACATATGCAAAATAAACATATTTTAATTCATTATAGTTTAAGATTTGCCATAACTGATAAAACCCGTAAATCAATTTTTTGTAAGTTTAGGTTTTAAATAGTAAATGTGTATTTCCCATCATAAAAGTTTTTTTGTTAATAATTATACCCAAGTACTTGTAGTGGTCCACCCTCTCGATAGACTGGCAGTGACAGGGATGGTAGTAATTGCAGTTTCGCGGGTAGCTCACTCACATTAATCAATACGATTGGTAAACATTTTGTTTCATTGACATTCATCGTTCTAAGCAATCTGATAAACGTCTTGTTAGGGTTTGCATTGAAAAGGAATTAAAATCTCAAGTGCGAACAGTTTTAATGTTCCCGGTTATATTTAGCTTTGCTATATTTTTTATATAAACGAGAAACAAGTAACGGAGCACTATTTCGACTATTTATTGTTACAAATTGCTCCCGACCAGTTAAATAACATTCGGACCATTTTAATTAAATTCCTCATACACCAACAGATTGTATTTTCTTAATAAACAAATGTTTGTCAGTTAAATCGAAGCCTTAACTACTGTAAGTCCATGAAAACTAAGAGAATTTTAAAATTTTCATTTAGTAAATTCATTATTAGTTTAATAATTAAAATAAAAATGGTTCTGAAGTAATTTTCCCTATCTGAACCACATTGTAATTACGATAGTTGGTTATTAGATTGTAAATAATTTTGAATTTTTTTTTATTTTACATATTCATAGGCACTTTGCCGATTACACTAAGCAAGGAGATGGGTCTATAGTTGCTCATATGTGATATGCTGTTTCCCTTATCTAACGGATTAAACTTTAGCAAGTTTATTTGGAAAAAAATTCCAGAAGATACGCTAAGATTAATGCAATGTTTTGATAGGAGGAAGAAAATGTTTACTGTTTTTTTAAGGGTATTAAAATGTAAAATCGTCACAACCATGACCAGAACTACCTCGCATCTCAGCCACGCACCTCTCCAGCTGTCGGTGAGCGGCTCCAACTGAAACACATGGTCAATTCGATACACTGCGTCACCCACAAGGGGCGGGTAGACAGGCCGTGGCAACTTACTCGACAAACTCAGCCCTACTTGTGAAAAGAAATAATTGAAAGTGTTTAGACACGGCGACGGTCCTCCCACACCCGGAGTCCGCCACCGAGGCGAAGTTTTGAACAGGAAAAGCAGCTATTGCTTGATAAGGACCACTTATTTCGCTAATTATCTTCCAGAAATTTTTTAGATTGTTACATGATTTTAAAACTGATCTTTGTAATAATTGTTTATTCGTAATTTGATTTCACTTCAAAGATTAGTTCTGAAAGAGTTATAATAATTTTTTTACTGTAGTATTAAAGGGGTATTTTTAACGCCTTAACTCAATTTGTCTCGCTTTCAAATCGCACTAATTAGGTCTGCTGTAATCCATAGTTTAAGTGTTTTGTTGCGGTTATTCTGTCTTTTTTTATTTTTGAGAACGTTGTTTTAAAGTTTCAAAAACATTAAGAACTGCACTTATTCACATCTCTTGTACAAGAACATGGTCCCACGACTGGGTCTCCAGTGACCGGTGTAAGTTTCCTGTTGGTCAATGTATGTACCACTCTCAGTATCAGTGTGGGTGTCGGCACGGCTTAGTGGTCGGTCAGCTCAGTGGTCAGTACACCCGCAGTCACGACGCTATAGTCAGAGTGTTTGATAAATATATGGTCAACACAAGTACTAGATTTGTCAGTCACTCTAGCCGGTTTGTTAATACATTCTGTAGGGCAGCAGCTTCGTATAATATGTTTAAGTATATGTCTTTTATACAATTTCTCATGTTTAAAATATCAGTATTAGTGTCTCCTATTAATATATAAGTTATATCGTTAGAAGTAAGCTAGAAGTAGTTACTCCACAAACACCTGCAGTCTCACAAAGTAATCTGTTGTGTCACCGCACTCATTTCACTCCTTATATAAACAATCACTCCAGTCGAATACTATATACTTTATACATATGTCACCATTTTTAGAATAAAATAAAGTGAAATGTGCTTTAAACAAACAATAAAGAAAACAACAGCATTATTGAATTGTTTGTAAATAAAAAATTGAGATATATTCAATATGATATATAACTAAATTCAGTAAGTTTTCATAAATAATACAGACAAAATTAAATATAGGATACCTACAAAAAAAATTAAAAAAACATGTTGCTTCAAATAGTAAAAAATAAGCAATCGATATTTTAATTCTTAACGAGTAGAGGACACAAAATAAATGCCAAATCAACCTAATATTTTCCTTGAAGGTAAAAAAAGATTGAACATTATACAATATATGGAAATTTGTATGACCGTAGGCACATTAAAAAGAGCACATATTTATAACAGGAATGTATTAAATAATAAACTTACAAAATAAGAATTAAATTTAAAAAAATAATATAAAAAATCCATTACTGTCAGATTGATACTTAAGGGCGTATTGATTCTTATCTAAATGAGTACATGTGTATAATTATAATGAAATTATCTAAGTACACATTTTTAATGGCCAATCGAGCGTTAGGAATTAATATATTAAAGGAAATCCTTCAATTATTTCAATTAAGTTGATAAATATTAATTACTAAGAACATAAATTTACAAAAACAACCTACTCTAAATCAAACTTAGTTTCAACTAATAAAACACATACACGCATTTACGCTACAGAAGATATGAAAACAACTATTGAAAATAACGTAATCCTTACATTTGTGGAAAGAGGAGTTATATATAAAGTTTAGGTCTATTTCAAAGTAAATGTATAGTATGAACTCGGTAATAATATTTGAGACGCAACGGACAAGAAAAACGTAAAGAAAAAAAATTGCTCTTGCACCATTAATCATGCTGATATAGAGGCAGTCAAGATGTTGGTGTTAATTTAATTTAAGAATTACAGTAGAATATAAGTTTTTATTTAAAATTCTTCAGTCTAACAATATTATCGGAAGTATGTAATTCGAGAATGTAATAATTAGAAATATTAGAAAACTAAAATACTTTCACAAATGAACCCACTTTAATTACTTGTGTATTTCCGAACGCGAAACATACAGACCGGACGCGACGCGTATAGAGGTCGGTTTACAGCTTCGCCACCGGCCTTCGTCGCCACAGCCGAAGCCCGGCCAAAAAAGGAGGGACGCGCGAGAGTACTGAGCAGCAGAGTGATAGGGAGAATCGAATAGTATTCGAATACAGCCCCGGGTTATTCAACGTATACGAATATCTCCAAAAATGAATTTGAATACTTTGTGAAGTGAATACAATTTTTTTTTTTTTAACTGTATTTATAATTTATTACAATTCTATTATTTTACTACATAATTTCAATAAACATTGAACCACAAAAAGGTACTTGCTCCGCCGAGAGCGAACCCGGATCTCTCCACTTGCCGGGGTAGAATGTGCTACGATTACACCACAGAGTGGATTTACTCATTTCCGATTGTCAATTATTTTGTATTTCGGCAGTTATCTGTCACATATGCGTTTTTAAAATAATCAAAACTCAAACATATGATCGGAAAGACCAAATTACCTGTCAAATAACGACTTTTATTTACATTTAAATTGTATTAAATGGCAATAGCCATTTATATATATCCACATGTGTGTGTGTGTTGTAAAGAGCCGTTTTTTTTTAAACTGTTTTCCTCTTTCAATACCAACGAGTTATGTCTTTATTTTGAAATTATTTTTCATTTCATATTCTTATACTTTTACATGGTTTCAAAAATTTTTCATATATTACATAATAAAATATTATATATTATATATATTATATATAGTATATATATATCATATATATTACAGGGTGAGTTTTAAGTCCCTTCCCCCCTATTTTTTTTAAAACCGTATAAGTTAGGAGGTTTAAACTCCGTACATATTCGTTAGACCTAAATATCTTGTTTTTCAATGGGTTCACTGACTCTCCACCTCCAATGGGGGACGGTCCACGAGGAGTAAGTCGAGATTCTTAAATGTAAGCATAGGTTGATATGCACATCAATTTAAAGGTCTCTGTAAGTAGAATACAATGCCGCAAACCGGACCTCAAAAGGTTCATCCTAATGAAAATTACAGGGTGTTAAAATGTAACAAAATAGTAATGTGCTATTATCTGCGTTTTTATCGCGCAACTTTTTAAAAGTTCATCTCAAAAACCATTTTTCTATTGCTGTTTATTCTTTAAAAGAAACTTTATTTTGATGTGTTTAATGATTTTAAGGGATCACTTGAAGTCCAAGATCTAGGAGTTAAACTAAAGGATTTAATAAGAAGTCGGTCATTGTGATGTGTCGTTTAACATTGCCTTTTAACGCTGGAAACGGTGCTACAATCTGAATTAAAAAAGAATAATTCGTAATTTTGTTAATAACAATTTTGTGCAGAATCTGTGGTCTGCAATTTTAAATGTAATCTTTGACCTAGTCCCTGTGTCGTTGTAAAAGTGAAAGTTGTTTTTTTATCTGGGTATTCCCAGAGATGTTTGGTTTCAGTTACTTGGGCCATTAAGTATCTGACCTTGTTAGTTGCAGTGTGGATGGCTACTGACCTTGTTAGTTTTAGTGCTGTTAAAGTTAGAAACATGTCTCGCACTCTTCAAGAAAAAGTTGACATGGTGTTTATAACCAGATCAAGCAACGGTCGAGCGTGGCCGCTGCTTGGATAGGTGACCGCTGAGCGATCCTGTCCTTGCAAGCGGCCCGCCTGCCCGGCCATTGGTGGTGGTTCGGAAGTCACCTTTAAGCTGTTGGTCCCCAGGTTAAGTGTTAGAGAGGGCTTCTTAGCCCTAACTTCGCCTGGTAAAAGAAGACATTCTTTACTTTTTTTTATTTTTGGCGCTTCTGGGAATAATTACCACGAAAACAATGAGACGAATTTAATGAAAACCATCCAGAAAAACCTGTTAGCAGAACCTATTTAAGGCAGTTAATAACACAATTTAGAGAGACTGGTAGCGTTACTGATGCAAAACGTTCAGGCCGTCCTCCTTTGTCAGAAGAAGTTGATTTTGAGGTTCTTTGTACAGTTGTGGAAAATCCTCAAACCTCTTCGAGACAAATAGCAGACAATATCGGGGTATCACAACGCAAAAGCAATAACTACCCTGAAGAAGCACAAATTTCATCCCTACAAAATTATGCTACATCACGCATTAAATGAAGATGACCCGGACAGAAGATTGCAGTTCTGTGAAACTATGGATAGACTAATTATAGCAAATCCAACAACCGTAAATAATATCTGCTTTAGTGATGAGAGTACATTTTACGTAAATGGTTTAGTGAATAGACACAACTGCCGATACTAGGATAACTCTAATCCCCATGTTCACAGAGAACATCATAACCAGTATCCCCAGAAAGTAAATGTTTGGGCAGGTCTCTTTGGTAACCACGTGATTGGACCACTGTTTATTGACGGAAATTTAAATGGAGAAAGTTATTTACATATGCTCCAAAATAATATTCATACATTAATAGAAAATACAATTCGCACTAATGGTGGGGAGTTTAATCGAGAAGAAGTAAGGTTCCAGCAGGACGGTGCTCCTCCACACTACGATGTTAATGTTCGTGGTTACCTTAATGTACATTTTCGTGAGAAGTGGATAGGACGACGCGGGGCAATGGAATGGCCGGCACGGTCCCCTGACTTGAACCCACTGGATTTTCTTTTGTGGGGACACTTGAAGTCTGTGATTTATTGTACACCAGTCGCATGTGTGGAAGATCTTCGGAAACAGAATTACTGAGGCCTGCAGGAAGGTAACACCAGAAATCCTAACCCGTGTAAGGAGTGAATTTTGTGAACAGACTATACTACTGTCAGGAAGTAACAGGCAATCAGTTGGAGCATCTACTACATTAAAAGGGTAAGTAACAACCTACTAGTATCGGAATCGTACAAAATTAGAACCGGAATCGCTCTTGAAATAAAAATAAATGGGTCTAAAACCTTTGTCAGACAACAATTCTTTAAATAAAAATACTTACAAGGCGACACAACACATGATCGACTTCTTATTAAATCCTTTAGTTACCTCCTAGATCTCGGACTTCCAGTGATCCCTTAAAATCATTAAACACAAACAAAATAAAGTTTCTTTTTAAAGAATAAACAGCAATAAAAAAATTGTTTTGAAATGAACTTTTAAAAAAGTTGCGCGATAAAACGCAGATAATAGCACATTACTATTTTGTACATTTTAACACCCTGTAATTTTCATTAGGATGAACCTTTTGAGGTCCGGTTTGCGGCATTGTATTCTACTTACAGAGACCTTTAATTTGATGTGCATATCAACCTATGCTTACATTTAAGAATCTCGGCTTACTCCTCGTGGACCGTCCCCCATTGGAGGTGGAGAGTCAATGAACCCATGAAAAACAAGATATTTAGGTCTAACGAATATGTACGGAGTTTAAACCTCCTAACTTATACGGTTTAAAAAAAAAATAGGGGGGAAGGGACTTAAAACTCACCCTGTATATATATATACTATACTATATATCTTATATATATATATAATACCAGAGCGGGTATTAGAAACTGGTTGTAGAGGTTTTGATTTATAGTAACTAGTTTTAAAGACCTCAATTCAACGCACTAGAGCCTTAGGCAGGCCAAAAAGCAACCGAATTTACTCTGCTTTTTTGGGATCATCAAAACCAGAGTCACTTCGAACCTTTAATTATAATATTTACGAGTACATAAAAATCTCGGTTGGAGATACAAACCGGAAATCTACAAACAAATAATTAATTGAAAAAACGCATTTAGGAAAATAATATATTACATACTCGAGTAACATAACCCGTTTACTCTGCTTGCCTGACATTTACATAAAAAGTCTAAAGCTA
>NW_025786947.1:0-14670 GCF_021130785.1 Homalodisca vitripennis
AAACAACAATAAAAAAGTAGTCATTTATAGTGATTCGTGTACAGGACAAAATCGTAACATAAAGATGACTCTTGCCTTAATGAGATTTATTCAAAGTGATGAAACAAATATTGAAGTATTAGATCAAAAGTTTTTGGTGTCAGGACATTCATTCCTCCCAAACGATTCAGATTTCGGAAGTGTAGAGTCAGCAGCGAAAAAAAAAGATTTGTACCTACCTCAACACTGGTACAATATCATGTTGACTTGTCGCCGCACCAAAAAGTTTACATTGTGTGAAATGAATCGTGAAGAATTCCATTCCTCTACAAATTTGGAAAGGAATATCAGCAAACGAAAAAAGAACACTAATAACCATGCTGTAAACTGGCTAAAAATTCAATGGATTAGGATTACAGTATTAAGTACAAAGAAACAATCCAAGATGATATGGGATTCGGGACCATAAACATTACTCCAACTGGACGAAAGGGAAGGCCAATATTGTTAAAAAATGTACCTAAGGAAATGTTGTATTTAAATAGGAGGCCAGTTTCTTTGAAGAAGAAACAAGACATGATAGACCTTTTACCCTTCATTCCGCCCATCTACCATGAGTATTTCAACAACCTCTGTGTCACGAATGAGGAGGACAACATGGGACCCTTACCGTATGTGGAAGATGAAATTAATGAAGATGAATAATTTTTCAGAAATATGTAATAGGGACAGATGAGAAGTTATTTAATTTTGTTTTAAATCTGAAGAAACAATTTTTATTTTCACAGCTTTTTATATTTTGTTTCATTGTTTACTTACGGGGAAAAACTACCACAATTAAAAAAGTATTTTCTCAAAAGATATGGAACGTCAATTGTTCAATTTCAATTGTTAAATAAAACAGATCTGGTTAAAAGTAATAGCCAATTTTTATTACTACCTTTAACTTTTGTCCATACCACTTCATCAGTTTAGTATGAAAGTGGTGTAAGTCATTTTTTACAAAATATTGTTAATTTTGTATGAATTATATAGAAGTTTGACTAGAAATAACTTAACAGTTAAATTTGTCATTATTACATGTTATGTTTTCATGAATTACACTCAATAATATCCAGCACTGATTTTTTTTATAGCCTTTCCAACAAAATCTTATTTATTTTAAAACAGAGTCTGGATGACTTACACCACTTTCATTCTCACCAGCTCAATAATAATAATTTATTCCATCAATAATTTACAAAATATAATTCACAATAACTTTTTCGGAATTTACTAACCACTATTACCTGTAGTGTGGCCAGTGATATAATTTAATAATAATATTAAGGCACTTAATCTAGAGTCCAGAAACTTAAGTAGTTATTTAAAATAGAGCCTCTAATTGTAGTGTTTTCTTTTTATTTTATTTATTTTTTAATACTGCTAACGTGAACCAGAGCTGATAGGTTTCTATGAATATCCAAATATTGTTGAATAACGCCGGCCAACAGTAATGATATTTTCATTGGTTGTCCAACCTGTTCAGAGAGCAAAGTTCAGCTTTGCTCTCCGACAGAGGTTTGTCCAAATTGGGGCAGACTCATTCATGCATTAACCGGCATCATTCTGGATACTTAGTGACACAATTCATCAGAAATAAATTACTTATTACTATATCCATTTTCAATTTATTAATCACAAGTGGCTGTGTTGTGAAAATTGATATTTGTGATGTGTGGTAATTAATACAAGTGATACAAGTATTGTGTTGTGTGTAACTAACCTCTATCTGGGTAAGCTAATCCAAATCTAACTTTTCCTTCCTTCTTGGTACTGAGTGCACTAACTTATTTTACAGTAGAACATATACAATATATATATGTTGGTATTCATTATATTAATAACTAAACACAGAATAACAGCAATTAAACTACTATAACACATCAATAATAATAAAAAAATCTTAACACTAACAATAACATTTTAACAATAACCGTACCAAATCAACAATAACATTTAACACATGTAACAAATAAATAATGAAATAAAAAATATAATAATATGTAAATATACAAATTCAAGTTCATGTTAAACTAACTGAACTACATTTTATCTGAGGACATAATTTAAAAACTTAACATCTTCCTGCAATAAAAGCCAATTGAACAATTTAGCACAATTTGTTTAGAATTACAAGTCCTAAAATAAATTGGTATTTGATTAAAATATTTAGGAGCAAGTATTGGAAGGAAGCCAAAACATTTCTTTGTTCACTTTAGGAATTCTTATTGTACCCTGTTGTACATTATGGGTAGAGTAAAATAAATTTTGGTTCCCATTATTCCCGCTTCTAATAAAGAAGGTTCTTAACACCTTGTATACAACAGATGTTGAATCGGTAATATTTTTAAATCAACGTAAAGTGGAAATGAACTGTCAGTTATTTGTTTACTTAAAATTATTCTGAGGAAATAGTTTTGCGTAACTCTTAATTTTTCAATTAGATATTTAAACGTCCCACCCCAACAATTTATTCCATAATGCATCCGTGAATGGATTAGTGCATAATATAATGTTCTTAATAGTTCTTTATCACAACAGTTTTTTTTTTCAAAAAGTAGAACTTTCTTATTGACATGCGTAATTTCTTATGAAGGTCGCCGAAATATTGGCGTCCACATTGGCGTCCGAAATATAATTCACTCGAACCAGGAATGGTCATGCAATTGCAACGCTTAATAAATTGCGAGCAAAGGAGCGGGTAGCTGCTAGGAAAATGACTGAGAGTTTAAATCATTACAATGTACGTGCTGAGAGTTTAAAGTTTTAATCTCAAATAACATTAAATAAAATACACTGAGTAACTTATACTTAGTTGTAATTTATTTCATTAAACGTTAAGCGAAAATAATAATTAAACTGCCAGTTATATATATATTTCAATTTGGAGCATCATACCTCAAAGGGACTCCAACAACTACATCATTGGTTGTTTTTAAATTTTTAAATACAACTCGTGGTAGATACTGCAACCACAGTCACAAACAGTTTGGAATGTTGTTTATTCTAGCCAGGAGAGCAAACAGCAAAATCATATTTGTTAGTAATCCTCGGACAACAGTGCTGTCCTCCATTATATTTGTGTGTTATCTCCAGATTTTATGATACCTACATAACATTTGGAGTAAACTTCGGCAATACTCCAAAAACGAGTACACAACTTACGGTCATGAGGGTCGCTAAATAATGACATCCATTAAATTATTGGTTTTACATAAATCACTTAAGGAATTAAAATTAGTATTTTTTTATTCAATTATATTTATTTCATTTTTGTCCCTAAATATTGAATTAGCTGTTCGATTTTAGAGCTTGAGTAATATGAATATTCTCGTAATCTATATATAGAGTTTTGGTGGATTCAACCATTTCGTGTGCCTTATGTGTGGTTGATCGTATTCTAAATAAAAATCATACAGCAAATACATTTTTAAACAATATACAAGCTAAATTTAGTTTTACATAAGCATGTATAGTATTCTCATATACCTTACGAAAAAGCAACTCATATCATAGGAAATGTTTAAGTTTATCTCTAATTTAATAGACTTTGACGAGAGAAAATTAAGGTAAAACATTTCAAGAGCCAGGTGAAACAGCCCAGTAAATGATAAGCGAATCACATCTAAAGTTGTTTTGCTGGCGGCTGTCATTCTACAGATTGTGTTTCCTGAGAGGAGTTTCTCAACAAAATATAAAAACACGATGTTATTTTTAGCCGCTCTTTAAGTTGCATTACATCCAAATAATTTCAAATTTCTATCAATAAAATTATGAATGTTTTGATTTTAGGATTTTGATTTTTAAATCTTTGGGGTTTCCAACGATTTTCAATAAAATACGTAAAATGATTATCTAACTATAATTTGGTTAACATAAACATTTATACGGTGTTGTTTTACTTATGTAATAAGTTTATGTATCGTATGTGATATACTTCTGTTTTAAAAGTCCCATCCCCTTGTACCGTTATTATAGTACATATATTAATTGACTTTGGAGCTAATATTCTATAAATCAGAACAACCTTTCGGAAATACTTAATTTATTCCGATTTAAAGTTCACCTAAAAATTTAACAAAGTTTACAAACTTTAGATTTGATTTTCTTCAAAAACTTCTCACAATCGGTCAAATCTAATTAAGAGTCTGATCAAAATTAAAATGAAACTAAAAATGTATACTTCTCCAAAATGGTTTAAATTAACAAAATAAATAAAAGGTTCTCTTCTCAGAATATTCAAAATCAAAATAACACAAAACTTGATATTAACTTTACGATCAAAATCTAATTTACAATGCTTCCAAAAATTTAATTAATTCTCAGACTCTGTAATGTGGCAATCTTTAGAAATTTAAACACAACAGTATAAAATAAAAGATATTAACTAAACGCTGGTACGGGACTTACTACTTTGAAGACTATGGAGGCTGAAAGGAAACTATTACGCACTTAAACAATTATAAAAACTTGATTTAAATTACACCCGGTAAAGAATTTACTCTAGATCCCAAAAGTAAAGGATTAGAGGAAGAACTACTGCTTCTCAACTGGACGTCTATACGCTGTGATCGACACTCCAAGACTGCTCCCCTCTCTGAAGCCAACCGGCTCGGAACGTATCACCGTAGACATCTCGATTAGCTGATTTACCGGTCTAACCAACAAACAATGTCCACGCACTACGTCTAGTTAACAAGGAACCTACTTCCTACCGCGATTCAGCATAATGATTATAACTATGGTACACCCTCCTCCTTTTAAAATTTCTTATGAATGTAGATGGAGTGATTTACTTTATATGATGTTAATATGATCAACTGAGTAGTTTTTTAATGGATGAAAATTGTTGATTCCCCCAGTTACTGTGTCAAACTGGTCTGAATATGTATCACATACTAACTCGTATCCAATAAGAGATAACATGGCAAACTTAGCAATTCGTATTCCCAAGACTTCCTAATGAGCTTCGGTCAGACAATACAAAATCTAAAAGATGCTATGTTAATCACGATTTTTGTTGTTTTTTGGATTCTTTTGTGAATTCATGTCGTAATTTCTCAAATAACTAGTGAGTGAATATTTTATCTGCATTAAAATAAATTAAAATGCAACTTTAACTGTAGGGTTTTATAAACCAATTCAAACATTAACTAGCAACCACATTTGATAGAGTTACGTTAGACACCTCTAGTTTGCGCCATTCTCTTTTTATAATAGATTTAAAATGAGATGTCACTTGCTAGAAGTGCCTGTTTAAAAACTTTGACTTAACCACAAAATACCCCATTTGTGGGGAGGATTAAAATACGTTCATACATTAAAAACCCCTTAGTAGGTTATATAAACATCCACCAAAGTAAATTATTCTATTTATATTCATAAGAAAGTTAATAGCCTATGGGTGTGCGACTTTTAAAACACCCGGTATAAAAACATTTTACAGTTATATTAGTGTTAAATTCTTTTAACTTAAACGATGTTTATCTTAGATTTAATTTTATTCGTTATATTTATTTTTTCAGTTTTTTTTATTATTTGATTTGAGATTCTCCGTTATGGAACATTTTAGACCTCTTCAGGAGAACATGAATTTGGATTTCAGAAGTGAGGTCGCTCCTCATGCTCATATTTCGGACGCTCCACTACGAGGGGATGAGTTGGAGTTGAACTGGCTTATAACTTATATTCAATGTAGAGTTCCAAATTTTAAGATTATGTTAATATTTTACATTTACTGAACGTTTTATGTTACTACTGAAAAGTTATGCCCAGTACCTCAGAAGATTTATGTATTATTTGTAATATTTTACTTACTTTCAAAATGATATACTACAATTACTTTTTTGCATATATTATATTAAATTTATTGGCTTTTTAAATATTTTATAAGAGATTATTTTTATATTTACAACATCAATATTTTAGGTTTCACAAAACTTTTATAATGTTTCTATTATGTAATTTATTGGCAATTATATTAGTATTTGAAATATGCCTTAGTATAAAAAATATTTTTTGTAGCATTTTTCGTGCTGCCTTCGTGCTAAGAAAATATTTACTAGGTTTAACGCCTCTCAATATTGTTTCAACTGATGGAAGAAAGGATTGCCAGTTTATATGAAGATTCTGATATTTCATATAAATGTAGTTACCTATTTATATTAAAAATAAATGCTTCAATAAGTTTTTATAACAAACTGTTTTATAAAATAAATTATTACAGTAAAACTGTATTACTTATTATTTAACTTTATTACTTATTATGAGATGAAGACTTATACTTACCTTAAAAATAAAAATATTAAAATTATATATTTATGGGGATTTCAACAAGGGCCGGAGAATCTTCTTACCCTTTTATGTGAACTATTCAGGGCGAGCCTAGCTTATGGGTACATACCACAAGTCTGGCGTCTCAACAGGGTGGTCTTCATCCCCAAAAAAGGGAGAGCGGACTACTCTGTCCCTAAATCTTTTCGTCCCATCAGTTTATCTTCGTTTCTACTGAAAACATTAGAAAGACTGGTGGAGAGGCACCTGAGAAAGGGAGTTCTCTCAGACACTCCCCTTCATCGCAACCAACATGCATACCAGCAAGGCAAATCCTGTGAATCAGCACTGCACCAACTAGTCAGTAGGATTGAGGATAGCCTGTCCGCCAAGGAATTGGCATTGTGCACCTTCATAGACATTGAAGGAGCTTTTGACAATGCCAAATTCACTGCAATGGTAAGTGGAGCACAGCGACGTGGCCTCAAGCCAGCTCTGTGCCGGTGGCTTAGGGCCATGCTGTGCTCCAGACGGATCAGGGCCGATCTCAATGAAGAATCGCTTGTGATCGCACCCACAAGGGGATGTCCTCAAGGAGTCATCCTGTCACCTCTACTGTGGAATCTATGTAGTATATGGTCTACTTGAGGACCTTACTAACAATGGAATCTATGTCCAAGGATATGCAGACGACATAGTCCTTATGGTACAGGGAAAATATACAAATGTTGTTGTTGATATCATGAATACCAACCTTTAACATGTACACAACTGGTGTCAGGGAGAGGGACTGAAAATAAATCCCTCTAAGACAGTAGTTGTACCATTCACTAGGAAAAAGAACCTAGAGTCTCTTTCTGGGCTGAAACTCGCATCCACTCAGCTTGAGTGGTCAAAGACAGTCAAATATTTAGGACTGACTCTAGACCATAAGCTTACGTGGAATGATCATCTTAATAATATCCTGCACAAAGCAAAGTGGGCGCTCATGACGTCCAGGAGACTTGCAGGAATCTCATGGGGCGTAAAACCCCATATAGCACTATGGCTTTACAAAGCAGTTGTAAGGCCTCAAATCACTTATGGTTCATTAGTCTGGTGGACAAAGGTGAATCAGGTAACTGCCAAAGCCAAGCTTGAAAGCTTACAAAGGCTTGGCACAATCTTTGTAACCGGAGCATTCAGGAGCAGTCCCTCAGCGACCCTCGAGGTGGCTTTAGGACTTCTACCTCTTGATGTCCATAAAAAAGCTGAGGCGCGTAAGTCAGCTCATCGGCTGATGGTTGCTGGCTTGTGGAGGAATGGCGCGTCTTACGCGAGCCATGGCGCCATCACTGAAGCTGTAAACCCAAGCGCTATTCTCGAAATGGTCTCCGACATAATGAGAACGGAGTTCGTATTCAATAAGCCATTCTCTGTTGACTTCTACTCCAGAGATGAGTGGAAATCGCAAGATAACATCCCAACAATAAGAAAGAGCTTTGTCTGGTACACGGATGGCTCGCTTATTAAGGGTAGAACTGGATATGGAGTGTTTAGTCAATCCCCTAGAACTGCCCTTTGCGGCAGTTTGGGTCGGAACTGCTCCATATTTCAAGCCGAAATCTATGGTATCCTAGCCTGTGCCAACCTAGGCCTCACCAGAGGGTACCAGGGAATGAACATCTGTATAATGTCAGACAGTCAGGCAGCTCTTAAAGCTCTTGACTCCAACAGCATTTCATCCAGGCTTGTGTGGGAGTGCTTTAACACTCTCTGCAAGCTTGGATCACGCAACTGTGTGCGTCTTGGTTGGGTACCGGGCCACACAGGCATAGGTGGCAACGAATGCGCCGACAGGCTTGCCAAAAGCGGAGCAAGCATGCCATACACCGGTCCAGAACCGAGTTGTGGCATAAGCAAGTCAGCCGCTTACCAAAGTATAAACAAATGGTCCAGGAAGACACACCGCTTGCGGTGGCAGAGTCACCAAGGACAAGCACTCGGCAAAAGACTGTTTGCCGATTCTAGCTCCGGCTTCACCGGATGGCTGATGGGGCTGGGCAGGGATCGGGTTAAGCAAGTGATTGCCTTGATCACTGGACACGGCCACTTCAGGAAACACCTAAAACACTCTAGGTTTACGAAATGAGGACTCGGAGTGTAGACTCTGCAATAAGTCTGAAGAGATTGCAAAACACATAATACTGGACTGTGAGAGACTGGGAGCAAGGAGAAGGGCTCTTTTCGGTGATAAACAACCAGGCGACGAACCAGATGCTAGTATCGGGGAAAGCTCTTAGCCTAATTAAGGGCACAAAGATAGGCTTACCCCTCTAACATCAAAGGGGCACACAATAAGCTCAGGTTGACGTGTGAGGATCTATGAATCCACCCCAATATCCCAAGCAAAAAAAAAAAAAAAAAAAAAAAAAAAAATGGGATTTGGAAATACATGGGATTCAGAATACGATCATTGTTTAAAATATTTCTTTAAAAATCCATTTTTAGTTTATATATTTTCGATCACACGGTTTAAAACTAATTTTAGCGATTTTTGTATGTTTTAGGTGGTCGATTGGACACATTTCTGTCCACAGGTTCATAGTTTATGAAAAGATTGCTAAAATAGAAGAAACGGAATGAGAAAATGTAACCAATACAGGATAGGACAAAAATTTTTCTTTTATTCAAGTAGGGGAGTTAAAAAGAAAAACTTTCCTTGAGCAAAAATTGGGGGAAGTTGGATGAAGTTGGTAAAGTCGTATGTCTAGTTGCTGCTGCAGATCTCATTGTTTGGTTCTGTAAAAATTACACACCTTTATAATTTTATTTTTATGGTAAGGAACAACATAACTGCTCTCAATACCGTTTTGAAGTAATCTGGGAGGAAAAGGCATAAAAGGTGAGTGTTTATTTATTGGTACTTAAATATAAGCGAATAAATGTTTTTGAAACATTATTTTTCTGAAAGGTTTTTTGAAGAAATTCATGTGTACATTGAAAAAATAAAATGATATGGTCTTCAATTTTAGGACTCCAACAAGATATAATAATATTTATGACAAAATTAACAGAATTATTAAGAACCACTGAAACGAATGTCGTTAAGTTTCGTGTACATGTCTGTTCCAATACATGTTCCTATTTTGGGATTGGTTTTCTTTGACTGAACCATTAATTAATTTCGAAAATGCTTGATATGACTACTTCGACAAATAGGTTTCCTATGACTATTAGTATTCATTATTCTCTTAAGTAATTAACAGCTGCTTTATTTCAAATATACGTAGAATATTTAGTTAGTTAGTTACCAATGAAACATAAAAACTATTGGTAACTGGTGATAGGTATGTAATTGAAAGTCTACATCAAGATATCCTTTTGAACGAAAGCACCAACGGGTTTTAGTCGTGCTATGAATTATTTTTTAATCCAAAAGTAACCACTTAATACTTCTTACTTAGTCGTTTTTTTGACTATCTCACTTTCAAAGTGACTTTGTTGATTTCCGACTGTGTTTTATTTCATTGGTTTACTTTTTGAGCATCTAAATTCATCTTGATAAACTGCTTATTAAATTATTTACCGATTAAAGTTATTGATTTAATATCAAAATGTTTATAGTTAATGAATAAATAAAATAGTTATAGTTTTATGGACTAAATAGTTGTTATAAAACGTATTATGATAACTATCACTGGAAGAAGCTGGTTAAAATATCTCTTCCTGTCGGTACGATCTCTCAAAAATGAACTAATGGTTCACGAAGCTTTATTTTGATAGATATGACATAATATGTTTGGATGATGGACAATTTCTCTCCATAGTTCTTACGAGAAATATTGTGGACAACGAAGAAAAAACCGCCAGAAGTAATACCATATAAGGATTTTCATATAATATTTAGCTCTAACTATCCGATTTCCAAGGCAACAAATCTATTAAGTTCCTTTTTTAAATTATAGATTTCAATGGTTTAAAAATTTACCATTTCACATTCTTACTACCACTTTGATTAAATTATGCAATCTATAAAGTGCATACTACACAACCAATTTCCGACAAACCCCAGCCAGTGCGTCTCTAAATAACTCAACACATATTACAACATAAAAACTATCAACAAGTAATAACTGACTGAGCATCAACGAAAATAAATTTAATTCTATTTGTATGTCTATCTTTCACTCCATGGGATTTGGCTGAGCGTTAAAGAACATTTGGAATTGGTCTTATGGGTAACCATCATGGCAACGAGAGAATAGCAAAATATAATTTTTTTTAACAAACAAAGTACAATCATGTGCGATTTTAATATGTTATATTTTTATTTATACATTGAAAGAAAAAAAAAACAAAAAATTATATGTCAGTGTTTAAAGTCATTGAACACATTTGATTTCAGCAAATTCTCGAATTTTAAACCCTAGGGAGGGTCACCGGAACTTTCATTACTTGAACACTGTAATGAAACCTAATTTAATGAGTAAATATATGAATGTACCATGCAACTTGATGGTGCATGTCGATTCGTTGAATTGATCTGATCATTATTGAAGCCTATCCTCAGTAGGTTGGCACAATGTCTCTTTTATCTCAATTAAGAATGTAACAATTTTTTTCTACTCATGATTGACTTTCTGTATGTCTGTCCACAGGACATCATGGGACATCAGATAAGTTAAATGAGGCATATACTTGAAATTTCACACTCAAATTCACAGACGCTAGTGGTGATCAAAGTCAAAGTCAAATTTTTTATTCCGGAAACATGTTAACGTGTATAGAAAACGTCTATAAATTAAAATGAAAATAATTTTGTAAATTATACCACAATATCCATTCATACACACAGTCTTTTCATTCTTTCAGTCCCATTCACCTGCTAATTCTATCCACTTCCAACGTCGGGGTTATTCTTGTAAATGATCAGTCTCCCAGTTACGTGTCATAAATTCGCGATCCTAAAAAGCGTTTGAGGCAAATTTTTAACGCTTTCGGCGTTGGAGCATTTTTGATGAAATCTGTCAATCTGTTGATTAAATGAAAACCAGCCTGTGAGGGCAAGTTCTCATACGCACCCGTTCTGTGTCTTTCAGTTCGGTAACTGTCTCTGCCTCCAGTCTCATACTCATATATGTCTCGGTCCCTTATCAGGGAAAATATATATATATATATATATATATACACATTTATTAATATATATGTATATAGGTATAGTATATGTATATATATATCCAAATAAGAATAAATATTTTTTGAAAATTAACACAATTTTTGTTATTTTGAGTTTTTTTTAATGTGATAGTTGTTGGCTTTTCTGTATTTGAAATGCAAAATATTTTGTTCCATAATTGATAACCAAGTTGTTTTATTTTATTATCTGTTGGTTTTATCTTATCACGATGAAGTAGGTACCCTTGCCCAAATGAAATATACGAAGTATTTTGTGTTAAAAATACCTGATACGCCCACAAGTAAACAATTCCTCAAATAAATCTATTCCTGGTCTATTTAACTGGGAGAATATTACGCTTAGTATCGTTTATGGTATTTTTATTTTACTAAGTGATATTTAGGGTCGCATAGTAGTAAAAAAATTCCATTAGAATCCCATCGAAATCTGTAATACTATAAACCA
The DNA here is from genome assembly GCF_021130785.1 of Homalodisca vitripennis. Lineage (NCBI taxonomy): Eukaryota > Metazoa > Arthropoda > Insecta > Hemiptera > Cicadellidae > Homalodisca > Homalodisca vitripennis. The sequence continues at coordinate 11,918 of NW_025786947.1, forward strand.
TATTATAGATTTTCGAGTAATGCAGTAAAGTACAAACCATCTGTGTGTTTATCTACAGTAGCGAGGGATTAATTGGCACCCTAAACTGTCAGCTGAGCATGTAAGTGCAAGAGATTATTAGCAACAATATTCATATGTTTATTAATGTGCGTATGTTAAGCACAAACTCACTGTCACATTACGCAGCGTCCCTGAGGAAATCTGATACTGTTAAAGACTCCGACGCTTAGAATGTGGCGTCCACATCAATCTGAAGAGATACACAACCGTCTTCAACCAAACGTAATTTACATGGAGAACTATTCTCAATGTCTCAATGTTTGAGACTCGATTCAAAAAAACAAACGTGGAGCAACCAAGGTTACTATACATAACGTAGCTTTGTGTTACAGAAAGTTTATTGGAACGATTTTGAAGATAATCAAGAAACCATATGAGTTCTTTTCTTTGTCCAAAGTGTAGAGCTCCTTTCACCCCCTATTATAGTGTATTTGTATTTAAAAGTTTAGAAAACTCTAGTAACACTATCACTGTCTTATCACTCTTAATTCATGCACACTAACCTGCGGTAAGAAGAAACGTGTGTCTAGATCTTTCACAGTGGAATATGGATTTGATACATTCTAATAATACAAATTTATATCAATTTTAACAGTGCATTATCTTAAAAGATATGTTTGGAATTCAACGAATATATGTTGTCTTATATTGTCAGTAAACAACATTAAACTTTATTAACAAATACTCTTACTTTGGTCTCAGCTAATTTATTATTGGAATGAACGAGAAGTAGGTGATGTGGATACCTTCAACAGAACGTCTGTAAAACCTACTCACCGCGAGCCACAACACATGATACATCTGTGGCCAATTTCCTTGATATATAGTAGCCAATATTTTTATTTTTCCCCACCTTGTTTCATCACGTAACTACCATGAAGCTACATCATATTTCTTATTACTATTTTTAAAATGTTTAAATTACGTAGTCATGATAAATTTATAATTTACTTTTAATAACTTAATAACGTTGTATTACACTTTATATTATTTCTGATTGTAAACGACATTACATAACATACATACAAATACAATTCTCTAATTCTCAGTTTTTTTTTTTATTTAATTTCCTCTTCCTCCCATTTTATTGATGAATGTTCCAAGTTTTTAGTACAAATTTCGAAGACAATTTTGCTGAATAAACAGTAAAAATACTGAAAAATTTTTCTCAATTTCCAAATAATACATTGAACCTTCACATCCCCAAATTACCCTATAACAACATTAACACATCAAAATGTATTTTAAAACAGTTTATTTTTAAAGTTTATAAACAACCATAACCTTTCTTGAACCAAAAACTTAAAATATTAAACGTCTGATTAAATTGTAATAATCTAATAGTTTTATTGAGACATTAGGATTAGGATTTAGATTAAAACACCCTATTTATGTGACCTTTATCCAGGAAAATATTTTGTATTGTAGTTTTAAAATCAGATGCCATGCAAAATAAATACCATTACACAAGAGTGTTACTCAATATTCAATACACGGAATTTTTCAAACATCTACTCATGTCTGATCATTTGACGTTAAGTGGAAGAAAGGAATTTATAATCCTAAACTTCACCTCTAATAAAAACATTTATAAATTGAAAGACTGTTATAAAACCATCTTAGTTGTATTTTGACAGTAGTAGGTTTCTCTGATCTGTGTATGTATATGTATTTTCTTAATAGGGAAACAAGGCAAATTAACTGGAAAAAATATTGTGAGGACAAAGTAAATTACAATATCAACTTTTTGACGTGTTTTCTTGATTGTGGCAACAAGGAAAACTCAACACTGGCGGAAAAAATATAAAACGTGCAACGCCTACTAAATCGCATGCTAAGCAGCGAGTGACTGCTAGCAGTGCTGATATAAGAGACAAAGTAACTCACTTTACTATACATTTATAGACTGTCATAAAACATATCTTATTTGTCTTGTGACATATGTAGACTTCACACATCTGTGTATGTATTTACTTGGCCATGAAAAGGGGAAAATAAACTATGGGATAAAAAAAACTAAGAGCGCAGTAAATTAAATTTCCAAAAATATCTTTTGAATAAATTTTCTTGGTGTGGCAAGAAGGCAAACTCAACATTGGTGTCACAGCCATTGTCTAGAAAATCGCCCATCGAAGCCGTTGGTAAACTGCTACTAATAAACACTATCATTTATATAACCATTCTAGTGTAGGTTTTTTTATATATTACTTTTAATTTAAGTATTAATCTGGAACTCACAATAAATAATAATGGTTACTTTTAGTGCAACTCTTTAGTCTGTCATTTCTCCTCATTTTAATATCTCATTGAAGCATCTGTTTTTTGTACAACCAAGTAAATTTTTTCGTAGTAACAAAGTAAAAAGTCTCGTTATATCATGACAATCCCATTTTCTGACAATCACTCTGAAATATTCGGGACCCGTCACACGTGTACCTAGGTGATCCACGGTAGTAATCATCCGTATCAGTTTCATTGGGAAAACGATAGCCTAATATTAATTAAGAAAAAAGTATTTTTCTCACAATGTAAATTAGACCTACGATATATTTGAAATCCTAATGTAATTGAACCAACGAATGACGACATAATAAAACAAAACAAGCTCTGTAAATGTTTTGATAAACCTGAAACTCGTACATGATGTTGGTCAAGAAATATAATGTGAGATACTACTATAAGGAAGTTTATCC
>NW_025786948.1:0-26178 GCF_021130785.1 Homalodisca vitripennis
TGGACAAATTTGATTTGACAGGGTGTTATGTGGCACGAGTTTAGTTCACGGATAAAAGTGTACTATATTAAAAGTATTTATGTTGCTCCCGTAGTAGTAAACAGTATTTAGGACAGTGCCGGATCCAGGGGTCTATCTTTTACCACTAGGACTCAAAAAGTTTGAAAAAGACGTTTTTGTGATCACTCTCGTAATGGAAAAAACTGAAATTAATGCACTTAACTAGGAGTAATTTCTTTCGTTTTTTTTGTTGTTTGGTGTAAAAATATATCATCAAGGGGCCCCTCTCGAAACAAATAATAGATTCGCCCTTGATTTAAACTATTAAACTATTAATCAGTTAGTATTTCATTTTTATACAACTCAGCTGGTGAATCATCACATATGAGAAACCCCAGTATTATTGTTGTTTGTTTATTACCGACAATGGATTATTTGTAGCGATAACAGGATTTCAGATATTTGCCATCGTAATATGTTACTAAAATAGACCACTATGTACAGAGGATTGGATGTTCTTCAGTTGACTGAAAATTACATTCAGTCAAACAAGTAAAAATCTAATATATAAATTTTAAAACACTGATGTGTTTATTGCTTTACATTATTTTTTGCTTGCTTATTTTTTATGCAGTTTTTGAAACAACTGAAGATAGATTTAAATCCTCGAAACATAGTGTCTTTTGCCGTTCTCGATGGTAAATGTCCGAAATAATTTATCCTTATTAAATTTATGTTTATTGTCTGTTCAGTGTTAAGTTAATATATTACACTTTGGGTGTTATTAATATTTTATTAAAAACTATTTAAAGAATACATGACCATATATATGCATAATATTTTCCTAATTTTTATAGTACTATTGTTTTATCAAGTTGACATTACAACATCCGTTTCAGGTTGAAATTCAATCTTAAATAAATCAAACTAAAACAAATAATACAATTAAAATAAGAAATGTTTGAATTTGCGAAGTTTTCGAATATCTGTTAACAAATCCCTAAGATAATTTGGTAAAGTAGACGAATCAAAAGTTTACTATTTTAACTTCTATATCGTGTGATATATGCATTTACTATATTCATACGTTGTGGTAAATAAATATATTTTATGTACAAAAAATGCAAAATGTATTTTTGTTCAAATAATGCTTCATGATATTTCATTACAAACAATGTTGACCCCATATTTTCTACTTTAACGAAATATATCGCTTATAGAGTAACTAGCTACAGGCTTAATAACGAAACAATTTATAGCTTTCGATTTGCTAACATGTTTGCATCCCAATGTTAGTGCTGAATTGAAACTGACAGCCACTGCCCTTGTTTATTTAACAAACCAGCCTCGTACTGCATTGCTGCAATAAATCTCACGCTACATGGATGAATTAGTTAATTCAACTGTTAGCTTTGTGTTTGCAGAATCCAGTGTTGGGGGATCTTCATACAGAAATATACTTTCTGCCTTATTGGCATTATAAAGTGATTAAATCATAAAAAAGTCCCACACTATTAGAATAAAGCATGCGTGACATTTACATGAATATCTTTGAAAAGTTTGATAACACTCCTTATTTTTGAAGATTATTATCGACGATGGATGAATTTGAAGCCTAAGGATGATAGATTTAGATTTATTATTTGCCATCATATGTTACTAAAGTCGCCCCCCACCTTCTCTGGTAAATGTTGATGAGATGTACAACGCGACTTTTATGTGCAGTACCAAAGTTGGAACTTGCTCACGTTTACTCTGGACCCTCATTTATAAGCTTGAGTTTTCTTGGCATACAACTTGTTCTATTATTAGCAAAAGATTAGGTGTGCGTTCTTCGCCACATATACTTTTGAATTTCATTGAATCCTAAATCTCATACCTTACGCTTTTTTGGTATATGAAGAAAAGGATGGAATCCAATCCTCGAAATACATTGTTTTATTTTTTTGTAACATCAACGAGGGCTACCATTACCGAATGTCTGTTATTATGTCCTGCACGTATGTTTTATTGAATTCTGTTCTATGTTTGGTTTTGTAACTGAGTTACGCTATGACTGAAATTACGTTATATTGACGTTTTTGCGTGTCCAATATGTTCACGAACTCGTCTAGGTTTGAACAGTTATTTTCTGATAGAGAATGAATTATGACTATAAGGAATTTTGTAGCCTCCAGGATTACGAAATGCAGTCGGGCCTTTAGTGTTCCGAAACAGGTTTTTACCTCAAATACAGTTTAATACTATGTCTGTTTCCATATCCTGCTTGTTTTTTTTTTTTTTATTTCTTCCTTGAATGTGCTGAAAATAGGCCAGTATTACAAATGCATAATTTTTATTTGGCTGTATAATATAAACTTACACCTACCCATCGCTACTGTTTCTAAAATGCTTTGTTGATGCGTTGAATTGTAGCCGATCTTTTTTAATGTCTTCTTTTCCGCATTAGCTTTATCCAAAAATGAAATATAGTATGATGAAAAATATAAAACTTGATCAAACTAAATGATAAAATTATAATAAAGTTTGTAAAGTCTAAACAGCAAATTCCAATAAATAATTCACTGTCTCGTACGATATCACAGTTACACATAAATCTAGGGAAATTAATGATTTACAGATTTTATTGGTTGGGACATGTATTTTCATACACATATATTAAAACAGTCCTCTCTTTTCAATCACTGTCTTCTGACACAAAAACTCCATTGTGAAGTTAGTCGGATAAATTTGTTAATCGAATAAAAAAAAAAACATTAAAACAACAGTTATTAGACATTTTCTTCAATGAAGCAAATATTTTTCTGTACACCGTAAAAGAATAAAGACATTTCATAGATCATACTCCACGTTTCTGGCATACGAGTTTTTGAAAAATTTGTACTATTTTAAATATAGGAATAGTTATTTTATTCAAAATATTTAGTAGATGAGGATAAAATGTATGACTTCGTAACCTAATGCCAAAATGCGTGTGTAATAACATGTTTTTAAGCCAACCGATAAAGCAGGTACTTGCGATAGATAACCTTTTGGTGACCACTGGCTTATTAACAAAAACGATTCCGTGATGTTAGCCTAATTTTTTCAAACTGATACAGGTGATATTTTTAGAAATGTTTTATTTTTGTGCTATTATTTTGTAAGAAAATTTTAAGTAAGTTATTCACAAAACTATTAAACTCCATATTTTAGGAAGTGTTACAATAGGAGATTAGAGAAGATTAACTGTTCTGGTCCAAGTACACCCAACAGAGAAAAAATACACGAAATTTCACATAGATTGTTTGTGCAGCTTTTGTATAAGGGAAATAGCGTATGTGAGAAATATCGCTTGTATAACAATGAGTGAGTTAAGCATTAATATATGCTGATGATAGTAAAACTAGCAATCAGTTAAAAATTATTTCTTATCAGTGGCGATGACGCTGATACCGTCATAAATCATTGCGTGCCTAAGGCTGATGGTTACAGGAATATCGATATTTGAGATAACATTTAATTCTCAATAACTAATAGTAAAAATTTGCCAGTCATAAAAAATATTATAATATATCTGTTTTTAAGAAATAACTGTAACATACGTTTAATATAATCTCAATTTTTATCTGAGGGTAATTGAAGCTACTAACTCAAGTGAACATGGCTGTATGTCTGTGTACACGATGATAACTGTTCAATTTGAAGTATTCAAAATTATATTTATTCAACACATACACATATATCCGCATGTATAATGTTTTCGCTTACTTCAGGAGTTGTCTACGAATATATTGCGGAATACATTGTATGTAAATATAATAAAATTATAACATCAATTATGGAGAGAATAAATCTTTTAACTTTTCGGATTAAATTCAGACCTGCCGTTTCTCCTGCAAAAGTCTGCCATCTTGAATATTATAACATAGTTTTCTATAAAATCAGGGACAATTTTATCAGTTAAAGCAAGTATTGAATAGGAGAGATATTTTCTACGTCGGCCTACACACAATTTACTGTGTTGGGATAGTTAGTGTGTTAAGGATATGTTAATATGCCGTATTTTTTTAATTTTGCATGAGTATATTGGGTTTATTAACACATTTATTTTATTTGCTATATTCTTGATGCCATCATGGTTGCCCATAAGACCAAAGTAAAAATACTCGCTAATGCTCAGCCAAATGCCTTGGAGTAACATGCAGCATCATTAAATTTGGTTCCTTAATATAAATAAAGCTGTATGCACAACTTCAAGTCTATAGGTCAGTTCGTTTTCAAGATGTCGTGCGGACAGACAGACAGATAAACAGAGAGGCAGTCTGAGATAAATAAAATTTTTTCCAGCCCAACGAGAGATAGGATTTGCTGAAGCTCAAACAATAAATAGCTTTACTATACATTTCCTAATTCCTATACAAAATTGCACAGTTTGAGGTCTTATTTCTAAAAAACATGATAAGAGTGAAAATTCTTTGTTTCCATTTGTTACTGACTATGGTTGATTTGGAAGAAGGACAGGATTTCTGACATTTATCATCTTTACGTTTTTTATAATAGAAAGAACAGTACATTTCAAGGTTTGAAACCCTGATCAGATGTAAAAAGATTATGTAAGCCTTTCACAACTGAAGAAGCGGGTGGATTCCAGTCCTCAAAAGTGTTCTATCCTTATGCGTTACTCATAAAAGCGAAAATTCAAAAGTGCATAGTAGTTATTGTACAAAAAATGGTTTTCACACAAGTGCTTCCTTATTCACCACTTATGTGGTGAGTGATTTACTTAAAACTTCTAATTATTTTGGTATGTAATCACATAAATCACTCAACCAAATGTTATAAAATCCTTACACACATCAAAGGCCGTCATTAGTAAACAGCTTCTCTCTAGGAATTACGTACTCAGTAATTAAGTAACCACATAGGCAGTGAATGATTCAAAGAGATAAAGAGGTTACTCTAATAAAGATAATTTATGTAAGGTATATTTCGACTGACACTTAGAAAGGGGTTGCCTATAATATCTTTGATATACTGCGAGTAAATGTACACGAAGCAGTAAATAACAGCTAGTATTTAATATTTTTCTGAAACGTTATTCGAATTAATATTTGTGTTTACTCGTTTATCCAAAGTCAACACCACTTTAGCTGATATAACTCCAGCAATGGCAAACTTTCATTTAACAAAATCGAAATTGGTCTCACGGAATTTTACAGGTATATAACCAAGTAATAGAACTAAGATCGCATCGTTTACGAGAAAACTTCGTTGTAATTTACAGAACGTGACGTTCTAACTTGTGTTACGTGAAAATAGCACGGCCGCGTAAGACTCCTCGGCGCACGAATATCAAATAAATCCCCACATAATGATGTAGAACCCGGCCGTATATTGAGGGACTCGGCCTGTGGCGGTCACAGGACAAGCGGAGTAAACGACGCTGGTCACCTTGGCTTGTCCACCATTGTATGAGTACCAGACCCCACAGGGTTTTATGGGTTTCTCATACTGTAACACGCAGACAGAGTCATTATACTACAGCGATATTTCTCTACTCTATCCACCCACTAGGTGCAAGTCATCTGATTGAAAGCCTGAACGACAAAATACTAAATTTTATTTACGTAGCTGCTGTAACTCTGTAAATGCATATATAAAAGTAATAATGCTCTAATATAAATCTATTCTTATAAACTTGAATGTTGTCTCATTCGTATACCTCAAGTTACATGCTGTTTATTGTGTATGTGAGTTCGATGGTGGTGCATGTTCCTCCATGGGATTTGTCTGAGCATTAGTCTCATCATTTTGACGTTGGCGTTATTGGTAACCTTGGTGGTAACGAAAAAATCACTGAATACATAATTTTGCAAACAAACTGGTAAGATAATTTTACGTGACACATGTAGCCTAATAAAATTATGTATAGGAACTTTGAATAATTATTAAGCGTGCAATACTTGCTAAGCGTAGTACAAACACGTGTATGTAGCATACGTACTACTAGCGTGTAATTTTAGGGGTGTCAAACAATACGAAAATGTAATAAAAAGTTACATGTATGCCCAGAAGGTAAACTAACCATTGTATACATCTAGATATTTGGCTCTCTTCAGACACAAATCTAAATCTTTAGATCATTGATAAGATCGATAACTTTTTATTTTCCAACACATACTCTTATCCGCCTGTGCTGCGGAATGCTGTATATGCTTCTGAGGGACTTGTAATGTATCGGAATGCTTCTCTCTGCGATGGTTCACACTCTACAAAGGCCTCTATATTACAACTAGTCTCAGTAGAGGGGTTCCTCTCAGGTCAGGTAGTCACCATTAGTGTCCAACGGCGTTAGTGTATTTTGCTGACCAATCATTACCGGTCTTGAAATGTCATAAATAATGTATATTGAGGTAGAAAAATATATTGGCTTTCGTTGAATACTCAATCAGTTGTTTAATTAAATTGCGGCATGAGTGTTCGTATCATAACGTTTAGTTTTTGGATTAAAGTTTACACATTTGTTCCAATGCAATATTCATTACAACCTCCAAACGTAGTATTTGTGTTGGTATAAATAAGGCTTGGACTCTAATAGTGACCCAAACTTACAATGTTTTTGATGAGTCATTATTAGCTGTATGAGAACGTATCTAATTAGTAAGTAACAAGTGATTACTTACTATGCAATTAATATGTAAATGCTATTATGTAAAAATTAATTGTACATGTAATAAGTATGTAATGTTGTGTACGTAATTAATAATTAATTACTTACTGTATTTGTAAATTGAATATATTTAGTGTGTGTATATATATATATATATATATATATATATAACGAAAATAAATACTTTACCTATTAGCAATGAGTGTGAACTCGTTATACTACAATTAATGGGAACGAAAACCTACATTAGAAATAATTATAAATAAAAAATCGGCCAAAAAGAGTAACCAATTAGTGACTTTCCATTTGCAACAGCCTTCAATTACTCAAATAAAGTATACTAAAATTTAAATCTAACTTATTAAAAATATTAGTTCATTATATTAAACTTTGAAAGAGAATAATATCACTAACTAAGATTATATACAAATGTTTCTAAATGAAAGGATTACAAGAACATTAAGGCTGTTTTAATTGACTAATTCAGTGCCTGTCATTACAACGTTTGTAGCATCATTGGTAATCAGTCAATCTTCTGGCTTGTTATATCATTAGAGGCCTCGGAAAGACGTGTCATCTAGAGGTCAGGAGGATAACCTCCAGTTCCGCCGCGGCGGGGGTCAGGGGGGAAGGCGGTAGACAGTGATAGACAATACCAATATCAGATCATTACATTGCTATCACAGCTTCCTACTTGTCAACTCTTATCTACTTGAAACAAAGATGCGCGGCTCCAATTAGAAAAACCTACTAACTCGATAACAAACATTGTGTTTTAAATGTTGAACTGAAAAACATTATCAATAAAGTTGAAATATTAGTATTAATTAAAAGTAACTTAAATCGACTTCACGAATAAAATCTTGCATGGAATATGAGTAATAAAAGATATAAACCGAAATAAATTGGAATTGTTAAATAGTTTTGGACATTTGTAATCGCTATAATTTATCGGAAAACGGATCACAAAGTTCGAGAATGAAAATCTTCAAGATTTTACATTTTTGTACATGTTTATGTATTAAGGATTTTTTAGATCTGAAGAAGAAAGTATATATCAATGTGCAAAACCTATAATATATTATATTGTTTGTACCGTATAATGATAGCAAATGTCCGGAAACTGTCGTCCTTTCAAATCATCGTCAATAAGACAATTTATACAAAGAATTGAATTAGAAGTTAAACTATACCAAATCCATTAATTATGGATAAGTTACAATATTTAGAAGTCAAGTGTAATATGCCAAATATGAAATATGTTCATATACAGGGTGATTCGGTTAGTGTTACCGGCACTTTCTGGGCTGATTGTACTATAAAAAATAAAGAAAAAAGTTCATATAAACATGGGTCCGGAAATGCTTCCTTACTGGGTTATGGCCAATTGAAGATTTCACCAAAAATTGTGTGCAGGAGGTCAAATGATGATTTGCCGCGTGTTTATGAAGAGATATTTATAGGCGAATGCAACTTTTTCTAACGGATTTTTAGATGAGAAATTTAATAAAGTTCATCTCATAGCTGTATCTCATTTAGTTTTTTTGTTATACTACAAAAAACAGAAATAAAATAATTTTGAAAACACTTTTTTAAGGTTTAACGGACAATTATTTTGTTAAATAGGCATTGAAGACCCACATTTTTTACAAAGCAACTTGCAGACAATTTAATTCTGAATAAAATTATGTGCCACACGATTGTAGGACTGTAGGTCCACGCCTAGTTTTGACGAGGGTGGTTGACGTCACTTTTCTGCAGGGTAGGACAGTTAGTCCACGGGTGTCGGCGTGGACTAACTGTCCTACTTTTCAAAACTGACCTGGCCGTGAAATAACTTTTCTACCTGCGCTCAATCTTCAATCTGTGGAAGAATGTGAGTGATACTTCCACTACACACGCACAGCGTACTGCTTAGGCAGTAAATACGAGTATAACAGCTTACTCAAACCAAAACTCAAGGTATCACATATGAAGTGGGTTGCTAATTGGGATTACATTTGAACAAATTCCATACATCACTACATTTACTATCTGAGTAATTCGACAATATCCTAATGAATGATAAACATCTACAGTCAGTTTGTTATAATTTTATTATACCTTATCTTGGTCCATCGTTAGCGTAATACGGTATATGCGAGTAGACACGTCACTCATAGTAGGCAACACGTTAATTGAAATGGATAGTTGATTGTTTTATTATTACTGTTATTAATTAAAACTACACTTTAGATCATATTTAATATATCACATTTATAATTGTATCAAATTACTTTAAATATAATAACTATAGATAGGCAAAATATTGTATTACCTTAAATAGTGGCTCTTGGCCTATAAACCAAAATTTCTCTCTTGTCTTCAGAGACATATTAGCTTACACAAAAGAGTGCGAGTATATACGAGTACTAACATGTCTCAGGAGGTAAGACGTTATTAAAAATTAATCTTTTAAAATAGGTATAACTCAATTAGGGAAATTTGTTGATTATTTGTACTAACAACGAACTTTATGTTTATTAAAAAACAACTTGCAGTATAGACAATTTTACAAAGTGTTATGAAAACTAATTATGGTCTCATATTAAAAATTCTTATTTTTGAATTACCAATACATGATTAATTACAATTTACAAATAAATGCTGAATTGGATAGTACCGCTAGATTAACCTAAAATGTAAGTTAACTTTCGACTTACAAATTGAGTATAATTTTAGAAGAAAATTACTTTACCGGCGGATACTTCTTATTGAAGAAAACAATAACTTATACAAATTTAATAAGCGGGACTATTGCCCAAAGTCCAGATAGGTGATAAATTAAAACAACGTATATTACTCATATATGTATTTATATCCATAGTACAATTTTAGAAGGAGGACGATTAACAATAGAATAATATTTTCAACAGAAATGTTATGAACATGAAATTTATTGCATCTTTGTGTGTTTTATTATTGTTTAGCGCTAGAGATTTATATGTTAGTCTTAAAATAAATATTATACCTCTATTTTAAGTTAAACTGTACATTTACAAAGTTAGAAATGTAGCTGATAAAGAAAACACCTGTATACTATTTTATGTAACATGTTCTGCTCAGTGAATTGCTATGTTATTTGGTATTCACGGTTTTGCTGGGACAAGTTTAATCCTGTCATAATATAAGTGCTAAACCACAAACATTTATGACAATCCAAGTATTATCTTAAAAAACTGACATCATATTTTAGCAAATTTGGATTTAAACAATCGTATCATTACATTTACAGCGAGGACAGTATTTAAAGGCATTTGACCTATTATATTTTAGTTGATGATACATAGGTGAGATGACATGCCCCTTTCATATTACATGGGAAATGTTTATGTGGACATTAGATCCACTTAAAGTAAATTAATTTCTAAAGAAGGAAGTCCTTTAAGCATTGACGCATAAAATAAACGTATTTGCACCGGACACAAGAGATTTTTAAGTTCCATTCAAACTTGCAGTTGCTATTCATGGCTATATGCCGTTACGACATAATTTTAAGTTCGTTCAAATCCCGGAAACACAGTATATAATATTTTTAGTTACTAGCAAGTTACCAGCGACTTCGGCCACAATAAACTATTTAATAGCTTCTTAAACCCTATTAGTTTTATTCCTCTTTAAAATAAATCAAACCGTTAAAAATGTGGAACATCTTAGTTAATAAAAAATACAAATGATGTAAAAGTGTTGAAAGGCCACGATTACAATATGTTAAAACTAGTAGTTCCCTGCGGTTTCTTACACAATTTTAGACAGCTGTCGTATGACCACTTCTGGTTCGCATAATTCATATTTCCGACACCAACGTTGAGATTTCTTTGTTCCTACGATCCAGGAAATATGTCTAAAAGTGTATACTTATAGTGATTGTATTTATTCCTGGCTTAATATATTTTGTGCCTTAGTTCGCTTTGTTACTTTGTTTGCTCGATCAAGTTTGCGTTTTAGAACAGTCTTTAAATTTATAGTAAAAGTTATATAGTAAATGCTTCTTTGATATCAGCTTTACAGTACTCACCAAACTCTGCATACTCAATATTTGCTAAAGTGTACAATTAAAAGTAGATCTTTATTACCAAAACTTTTAATTTTCTTATCTGAATATTTTTGTTACTATGTGTTCAACAATGGTTGCATAAAAGGTTCAATAAGTAGTGGTTACTATCAAGCTAATTCTATGCTTTCAACACCAAATATAAATAAATTGAAAATAATGGTAAAATTATTACACATATGATTGTGCTATCATACATTTAAACAGAACAGTTTAACAGACTCGTATTATATAAAATTCTTGTTCTAATTACCTAATTTTTCCGTGCATTTTACGATAGTTTAATAGTTGTTTTTAAAAGACCATTATAATCGTTACAGCAATTCTTAAGTTATAAATGGTGTATTACTTAACAATATACTTAAGAAAATAAACCCGACTTTCATTTATGCATTTAGCTTTTTGTTTCATTCTTTCTGTAGCTGTATACTGCAGCTAGTTAGAAAGAACTAGTAAAAACACAGTAGCCTAATGAATAATAGTTAAAATATACAGAGTATAGATCTCGAAACATCCGTTCAAGGACAGTGGAGTGAGTACGGCGATCCCCTCTGTCAAAACCCTCGTCAAAAGAAAACCCGTGAGTCGGACAGTAGGTCCACGGTCCCGGCCTGGGACCCACTGTCCATCCCTTAAGAAGTAGGTAAGAAATGCTTCCGGCAGTTTTACGACGTGGACCTACAGTCCGTTTACCGTGCCACACGACTATTAACAGCGAAGTATTAGTTTCTGGAATTTAATTTTACAACAAACATTCTACCAAGCAAGAAATACGTATTTAGTAAATAAACACCGTAATGTAATGATATAAGGTACACAAATAATTGATTAGCATACAATTGTAAATACGATTTTAATAGATTAATGCTCAACTAAAAAACAATAATACTATTACTTTTTAGGACTATCCAAATGGTTACATCATGTACCTACATATCTTTGTCACGTTAGCTTTACAGAAGGTAAATTATGTTTTTATAAGTTGGTATCACAAATCAGCTGTTCAACAATACACTGCAATTTATTGAGGAATCCAAATTATTTGTTACCAATTCTGTACTAGTTTAATGAGTGCAATTTAATACAATTAATTTACTACTCGTTTGTTAGTGAAGTGTATTTTAAAGTAACTTACTATCACAATTGCAATGCCTTTGTTATTTACAACGGAAGAATATGCCGACATGGTATTTGTCTTAGGCGTTTGTGACGGAAATGCAACCGCTGCTACTGCAGAATACCGAAGACGATTTCCTAATCGCAGAGTTCCAAACCCAAAAACGATCAGTGGATCATTTCGTACCCTAAGAGTAACAGGTAAACTTCCTAGTATTAATAATTATCGGGATCGCCCTGCCCAGAATAATGTAGATATGGAAGAGGCTATAATCATGGCTACTGAACGCAGTCCTGGTGTCAGTACACGGCGTCTTTCTAGGCGATTCGCAGTGTCTCAGTCTGAAGTATGGAGAACTTTGCGCAAAAATAGCATGTTCGCTTACCATAAACAACAAGTTCAAAGTATTCAACCAACAGATCCTCCTCTTCGATTGGAATTTTGCAACTGGTTAATTAGAAACCGTCAACATCATAGAACCATTTTATTCACTGATGAAGCTCAATTTACCCGAGATGGCGTCAACAACCTTCACAATGAACACACTTGGGCAGAGGGAAATCCACATAGTACAATCGTGCGCAACTTTCAACACAGATTTAGTTTAAATGTATAGTGTGGACTCATTCATGATCGATTAATAGGACCATTCATTCTCCGAGGACATCTAAATTCCCGCATGTACCTAGAATTCCTTACAGAACAACTACCACTATTATTAGAAGATGTTCCATTAGCAGCAAGGTGCAATATTATTTATCAACATGATGGTGCCCCTGCCCACTTTCCCCATAATGTAACAATGCACTTAAACGAGCAGTTTCCCGGGCGATGGATTGGTCGCGGTGGACCACACACTTGGCCACCAAGATCACCAGATCTAACTCCATTAGATTTCTGTATATGGGGTTGGATGAAGAACCTGGTGTACCAGGAAAAACTAAATACACGTGAAGAGTTAATAAATCGAATTGAAGATGCCGCCGCACAAATCAAAAACAATCGTGCAGCGTTGCGGAGGATAACTCGATCAATCAGAAAGCGAGCTGCTAAGTGTATTGAAGTACAAGGACTGATTTTTGAACACCTGTTATGAAAGTGGTACGTAGTATTATAAGCTTTAGATGAAAAAAAATAATTTATTTAAAACTTAATTTAAATTGCAATCCTAATAAATCTTATGTGTAGGCTACTCTATGTCATTAAAATGCGGTTTTCCTTTCCTTTGGAATTTCTTGCTTGGTAGAATGTTTGTTGTAAAATTAAATTCCAGAAACTAATACTTCGCTGTTAATAGCCGTGTGGCACATAATTTTATTCAGAATTAAATTTTCTGCAAGTTTCTTTGTAAAAATGTGGGTCTTCAATGCCTATTTAACAAAATAATTGTCCGTTAAACCTTAAAAAAGTGTTTTCAAAATTATTTTATTTCTGTTTTTTGTAGTATAACAAAAAAACTAAATGAGATACAGCTATGAGATGAACTTTATTAAATTTCTCATCTAAAAATCCGTTAGAAAAAGTTGCATTCGCCTATAAATATCTCTTCATAAACACGCGGCAAATCATCATTTCACCTCCTGCACACAATTTTTGGTGAAATCTTCAATTGGCCATAACCCAGTAAGGAAGCATTTCCGGACCCATGTTTATATGAACTTTTTTCTTTATTTTTTATAGTACAATCAGCTCAGAAAGTGCGGTAACACTAACCGAATCACCCTGTATATGTTGAACTTAGGAAAGTTTAATTCTACACGTTTCTACGTTCCTGGATTATTGCAAGATTCTGCACGTCTTTTAAAGTTAAAAAATCTGAAGAATAAAACAGATTTTCTATTCTCAGAATGTGGATTTTCAATTTTTGTGATATACCTTATTTAGCCCGTTCTCATGAGCCCACTATCAGGGAGAAGATGTCATCAAATATAATAACGAGGGGGTGGGGGGAGAGTCTATACAGTACAAGGTCGATGCTTCTGATAAAAAGTGCTACGGTCACAGACAGGATTTGATCTGCGTTATTTCAAACTTAGTTCTAAAGTATGACATTTTAGACCGCTCGGCAATCGGCTACCCCTAGTTAAAAATATTTAGAAATTACGTCTCCTAGATTTACCAGCTACGCCGTAATTTGATCTAAATCTTAACAACTATCATGGAGCCATACATTTAACTCCTGATTGTATTCTATGTTTGAAGTTTTTAACTGACGATGGAAAGCTTGAAAGGAATTTCTTTCTATAATAAAACAACCAACTTAAATTAAGCGACAACTTACGTAAAATAATTTTAAATGAACACCTAGACAACTACTAGACATCCTTATCAGTAAAGGAACAGAATCGAATCAACGGTGAAGGCTACAGTAAGCAGCACAATACCACGGTAAACAGAGCTAAATGGCTTCCCAGTAATTAAATTGTTATTCGAGCTCACGATGCGTGCCGCTGTACGGAGATTGATGTGAGGGTGTTGTGGTGGGGGGGAGGGGCTGCTACCCGGGGCTGTCCTTCATCGGCTGATATATTGGCTATAAAGCCACCCGGATGCTAATTGTTTGAAGCCCATTCGTTGTAAAACAGTTACTTTTTTGATGGATTAACTGTGATAAGATATATAAATCAATTTTAATTTCTAAAACATTAATTTGGAATAGCCCATACTCAAAAGGATTGCAGCGTCGAAACAGATAAAGTGATTCAGTTATGTTAGATTCAGACTGTTCTATACACTGGTTTGGTTTCTATTGTTCAAATATGCCATTCAGACGTTTGACGTACCCTGTGTGCACCTCTTATATACCCATTTCATGGTTGGGTTTTCATACTCCCGTACGTGGAACGTACTAATCGACCCTGTCCAATCAGTGAAGTTGTGGTTTCCTGCAACAGTCAAGGCTATCCCACTGAATCCTAGTCACTTTAGAGCCGGATGTAGATGCAACTATCTTGATTTTAGCCCCATAAGAACAATTGTAAATCTCATGCACTTTTAAAATTGTATTATTGGTTTTAAAAATATAAACTGTTTATTAATTACTTCGAAAAAGCACTCCAATAACGTTTTAAATCAATTAATAATTAAAATCCAATAATAAAGTGTAACAATAATATAACTGATAAACAATCTAAACGCTATTTTTACTTTTTTAGATATTTTTGTTTTTTTATTTAGAAACTCTCATGCTTTTTGTACATCATCATTTAAATACTATGAAATTTAAAAAAGAAAAAACGGAATTCGTTTGGATCCATATTAATAGGATCTTAAAAATGAGACATCTAAAAAAACTATGCGATACGAAAATAAGGGTGTAAAAATGCATAAGGATTAACTTTTGATCTTATAGTGAAAAGATAGGAGGGTATTTCGCTACAGCCGACCCCTAAGCAAGCCAGGTGTGAGGCACAGTGTACTCTTGGAAATAATTTTCGCTTTTGGGAATCAGTCCAGTGATTGAGGTCCTAATAGATCTCTTTTGAACGATAAAAAAATTATTGAAAATAGTGCGCACCCCAAACATGATGATTGCAGTCTTCATTGAAACAAACCTTAGATTTGCGATAGTTGCCAAACATTCTTTCTGAGGAAAAGTCGAGAGTGCACTTGGATTCAATTTTTTTGAAAAATTTCTGAATTCACATGTATAAGTAATTACGTTAATATGGATATCCTAAATATATACACAATACGGTTACAAGACAATTACATATGTGAAAGTGTACTCAATACATTATTGTAAATACGAAGTAGATATATTTCGGTATGGGTGGCTTGAAAATGAATAATGTAAGGAAAGTTCTTGATGAGTTAAACTAATTTTGCATCGTAGTGTTTTTTTTTAACATACAAAGTCTTTATTTGAAAATCTTGTAGTGAAGAATTTAGCGAATAAATTAGAATTTTATTCGTGCTTTTACTCCTACGTGCAATAAAAAAAACATCGTTACATTTTACCAGTAACATCAAACATGATAAAACGTACCATCACAAAGATATGTTCGTAAATACAAACAAGAAAATGTATAATTAATATTGAAGCTCTTTGATATTATCATTTGGAGGTAAAATATGAGATATCGATTAGTAAATAAGTTTAAAGGCTTAAAACAATATGAATACAGCGGAGTTTATCGATTGGGTTAAGTAATTTGTGACACAGAAGGTAGGAGTAGTTAATGCGATCTCCATGTAACCAATCTGGCTCTGATATGCTGTGACATGATAAACCCACTCTTGTAACTCTTAACTCCGGCTGAATGACGTCACCAGCTCTATAAACCCGGCAGTAACTCTTGGTAATGCAGACGTGAGGAATCGTGTTATTATGGGTAATATTCCACTGAAATGGACATTTTGTGTAATGCCATTTTTATGGGTTTGATGTACTTGGGGAATGGTACACGTTCATTAGATGGCGTGGTTGCTAATGATTGAATGATTTATAACTGTACTAATATAGTAAGAGGTTAAGAGGTTTAAACAATGATGAATTTGCCCTGATTCAAATAATCAAAGCTTTTAATAATTTAAAAAATATAATATACAAATTATGAAAACGTCATAAGTACTATAGGTTCACTACATCAGTCTTGTTTAAGATAAATAAATAACTGTAAAAATATTGACATTATTAAGTTGTTATGAGAAGAGATCTTAATGCACCCTATCACTCCAGAATTTGGAAAAAATGGCATCTCTATATGTCTGCCTATCTTTCCAGATGATATCACGAAAACAAAATTACATTATTTAAAAATGGAAAAACCTACTTTGATTACGGGGCATGTCACTCCATGGGTTTTGGCTGAAGCGTTAGCGAATATTGTCACATTTTTCTTCTGAGTAAGCCTGATGGTAATGAGAAATTACAGAAATAATTAAATAAGTTTGTAAGCAATCTAAGCACAATCATTTGAGATTTTAATATGTTAAATTTCTATTCATAGAGTAAAACAAAAAAATAATAGACTGAAAATCGATGTTTAAAGTTGGTGTTTTATTGTTAGAGCACTCTTGAGTTGTAGGACCCTACACAGCTCACAGGAACATTTATTATTTGAAAACCGCTATGAATATAACTTAATGAATTAAAATCTGATTTTTCATGTGGAAAAATATCCCGAGGAAGATTTTGCCTATTAGAAAAATTCTACGAAATATAATTTCTACATAAAAGTAGGTGTTCTAGGTAGTGCATTACGTGCACCATGGAATTTGGTGCACGTAATTTTGTGCCACTTTCTGTTCTGTGTTATTATATGTCTGTCTTTTTGCCCACAGGCATAAATATATGACTCGAGAATTAAATTAAATAAATTTATAATTTTGCATGCAACCTCAGCAAAGCCTATTATGTGACCTTGTTGTAGAGCGCATTTTCCCAGAAAAATGTTAATAACTTACGTTTAAAAGCATATTATGAATTTTCATCTTTAATCTCAATGGGCAAGCCATTACAGAATTTCACTTATTCTCATTGCAACCAATATTTTTAATTCATACGCAACTATTTCATTCGTAAAATAGATAGCTCACCAATCTTTAAGAAAAAAGATTTTAAGTGTTCACCCCTGGCTGTATTTAACCTCTTCTCATACTGGTCATTACCATACGTTGATTTATATGTCCAATCAACCAAAGACTCCAATCGAGCCTCCAATTATACTTCTACCCAACCGAAATTCCATGAAAAAGGCCTTATAACAAGTTGTGTCCGATTAACCCATTATAATCTTTTGTCATGTACCACAAGCAATCGATGGAAGCCAATTGTCGGACAAACCTTACATCTTCAAAATATTAAAAACTGTTTGTTCTGGCGACACAAGCAGACTCAGAATAGACTGAGCAGATTGTTCACAATTTGATTTACATAAAGACCAAACTATTGGAAAAATGTAAACTATGAGATAAAACATTTCATTGGACTTCACATTAATGTATACTTAGTTATTGAAAATGCATGTAGCTATGACTAAACTTATTGTTATTTTTTCACTATCATCGCCAAATTAAGATGTGCTCATTCTTCCTTTGAATGATTAGAAGTCCCTTTTTTATATTTTATGTGTTTTCTCTAAAGAGAAAGGAAAAGTTCCGCTTTGTCATTAGATTGTGAGTCGTCCTCCTTTTGTTGCAAATGCTGTAAACACACAGTGAGTTTGACCACTCAAACCCCGATACATGCATAGTTGGCCCAAGTAAAACGAAGATCGTTAACGATCCGCCATATATTGCAGACATGAAATAAATTATACAAAACCTTTTATAATAAAAAAACATGTTAGATCGGGGAGGATTAGGAGGTCCCCCCATACCTTATTTAGCATATCTCCAATGTTGGAGGAGGAAATAAATCCACTGGATTGGAAATTCCATTCCTAATGTTGTTACAAGTTGAGGCAGATGGAAAATAATAGTATGATAAGGTCGAACTGATGAGATAAAATAGGATCTTACCCTCAATACCAACAATACTTGTAAAAAGACGCCCCAAATTCTAGAGTACTGGTTTTCAATGACATGACGAATTCCACATCTAGCTGCTGGGCTGGTCAAGAAAGGACTACTGCCTTTCCAAAGTAAGGTAGCATGATGCCTTCCAAGTTACAAGTAACGTTTTCAAAATTTGCTCTTAGTTTTAGTTGTTTTATTTCTACTTTACCGCCCTCATAACGAGGCAACTAAGTATTTCCACTTAACCTAAAGATAACGCAAACCCCTTCGACAAAGAACGCCAAATAATCCAAAAATAAATGGAGAGATTACCAATGAATGCTGTTAAATATGAATAACCAAGAAGCTAACCAGCATTCTTTATCTACATCTAGTACCCAGTGTGT
Organism: Homalodisca vitripennis; assembly: GCF_021130785.1. NCBI lineage: Eukaryota > Metazoa > Arthropoda > Insecta > Hemiptera > Cicadellidae > Homalodisca > Homalodisca vitripennis. The sequence goes on from NW_025786948.1 coordinate 18,711, forward strand.
TTCATCTGGACAGGAAAGCCGTACACGATCCTACCTGAACCTGAACTGCAAAATAAGCGTGCTCCAATGTCATGCATATGCTACAAGAATTTAATCTTTAAAAATTTAAATTTAACTAAAAGAAAAACACGTTACTTTTCCAGTATGTTGTTGCTTTATATATTGTATGGAATTTATATCTGTTTTTACTGTACTTTTCTCAGAATTCTACAAAAGCTTCATAACGTTTGATTTAGGAACTCAGATCTTTCATATAAGGACGAGCAAAACACGATTCAAATACTATTAAGCGCCTTTATTGCCAGCAAACTGCTGATTTACATAATTGACTCATGCCAGCTACCAGCTAAATACGCTATAATTTAAATAAACCAATAGTAAATTATAAAAAAACTAAATGGTCAATATTAGAGTTAAATCAAATTAGTTTTTATACATCAACAACATAGCCGCTAGGGACTACAGACCGAGGCACAGCCTAGTGGATAGTACATCATGTCGTAACGCATGGTCACCGTCGTTATTGTACTGTCGTGTCCTCCAAGATGGATATTGCAGTGAAAACCGCCCTTCAAGCTCAAGTTAATAAAGAGGAAATTTAATGTCAACTATAAACGAGTAACTTATTACAAGGTACGCCACACCACCTGTAGTGTAATAGGCTTCACTCAAGTCTATTGCTAATTCATTCTCGAGATCTTACGGACAGACAGACAGGCAGGTAATCAGAAGGAAAGGCAAATTTTATAGCCTTTAGGCAGGCAGAAGAGAAGTCTGCCCGCCTACAGTGATAAACTCCCCCATGGGTAGCCATGCAACCTTATCGAAAATCATCGTGGCCATATACAAATATATTCATTATCAAATGAACCGATAGAATAAAGTTTTACTAACGATTTCATCGAATGACACATATTAAAATGTCATATGAACTTACTCAGTTTGTTTTAAAATGTATTTATTCTGCAATATGTTCGTTGCCATCACGGTTACCCATCAGACCAACGTAAAAGTGTTTGCTAACGCTCAGCCCAATACTCGTACTATGGAGTGACATACAGTTCAAGGTTCAAAGAAAACAATTCAAGACCTACCTATATGTTACCGACTTCAACTTATCATGACACCAAAACATAGCATTCGAAAATCCTTAGGCATTTTTTTACCTGCCAAGTTTAACTTATCATCCAACGACCTTTTGTTCTAAATGTAGAACCTGAACGTTCCTCATAAATGTTTCTTTTCGTAAATTCCACCAATAGTTTTAAAGCTATAGGAACATTTTTTAAATTCGAACACTAAAAATTCAACATCCGACATGCATACATCGCAATTCTACTTAAATAATAATAATATAATCTATCGATTTCTGAGTCAATAAATATCAGGCGCCGACCACGACTTGTTATCAGCGTCATGGACGCAGCGCTGTAAAACAATGACGTTTTAATAACGTTGTTTTATTACTGTGGACAAAGCTGTAAATGTGCCCGCCGTATATACCCGGACAATGCGCGCGTTCAAGCTCTACGCTGATAACAACGTTTGTTCAGCCTCGACTCTTCCGATAAGATTACTCAACTTGTGGCCTTGGGTGCAGAATGATCCTAGTGGTCCACGACCTCAACTTTCAGTTCAAGTAATGATTGTGGATACTCTTGAGTGTTTCTCATATATAACACAATGTTCTGCTTTCAGTCTTACTCGTGTGTTCAAGTAATGATTGTGGATACTCTTGAGTGTTTCTCATATATATAACAATGTTCTGCTTTCAGTATTACTCGTGTGTTCAAGTAATGGTTGTGGATACTCTTTAGTGTTTTTCATATATAACACAATGTTCTGCTTTCAGTCTTACTCGTGTGTTCAAGTAATGATTGTGGATACTCTTGAGTGTTTCTCATATATATAACAATGTTCTGCTTTCAGTATTACTCGTGTGTTCAAGTAATGGTTGTGGATACTCTTGAGTGTTTTTCATATATAACACAATGTTCTGCTTTCAGTCTTACTCGTGTGTTCAAGTAATGATTGTGGATACTCTTGAGTGTTTCTCATATATATAACAATGTTTCTGCTTTCAGTATTACTCGTGTGTTCAAGTAATGGTTGTGGATACTCTTGAGTGTTTTTCATATATAACACAATGTTCTGCTTTCAGTCTTACTCGTGTGTTCAAGTAATGATTGTGGATACTCTTGGGTGTTTTTCATATATAACACAATGTTCGGCTTTCAGTCTTACTCGTGTGTTCAAGTAATGATTGTGGATACTCTTGAGTGTTTCTCATATGTAACACAATGTTCTGCTTTCAGTCTTACTCGTGTGTTCAAGTAATGATTGTGGATACTCTTGGGTGTTTCTCATATATAACACAATGTTCTGCTTTCAGTCTTACTCGTGTGTTCAAGTAATGATTGTGGATACTCTTGAGTGTTTCTCATATATATAACAATGTTCTGCTTTCAGTCTTACTCGTGTGTTCAAGTAATGATTGTGGATACTCTTGGGTGTTTCTCATATATAACACAATGTTCTGCTTTCAGTCTTACTCGTGTGTTCAAGTAATGATTGTGGATACTCTTGAGTGTTTTTCATATATAACACAATGTTCTGCTTTCAGTATTACTCGTGTGTTCAAGTAATGATTGTGGATACTCTTGCGTGTTTCTCATATACAGTATAACACAATGTTCTGCTTTCAGTCTTACTCGTGTGTTCAAGTAATGATTGTGGATACTCTTGGGTGTTTCTCATATATAACACAGTGTTCTGCTTTCAGTCTTACTCGTGTGTTCAAGTAATGATTGTGGGTACTATTGAGTGTTTCTCATATATAACACAATGTTCTGCTTTCAGTCTTACTCGTGTGTTTTTCCGATGTCAGGTGTTTCACCGGCTACTTTTATAAAACAATAATAAAATAATAATCAAATATTTATCTCAATTTCTGTGACTAGTTAGTTTTACGAAAATTTAACGTTGTTGATCAGGAAAACGTAACTGTGTAATACAAACGAAATTGTTAACCTTCCATACGCCCATAAACGTAATATCATCCAATCACGTGTTCGCAAACGTAATAAATAAGTATCCATCCACATGACCAAGAATGTAATTGGATCCACGATTCCACAAACGTATTTAGTGCACATCACTATTCAACGAACGTAATTAGTATCCATCGACGTGTCCTCAAACGTAATTAGTATCCATCCACGATTCCACAAACGTAATTAGTTGGTTTCCATATACCGTTCCACAAACTAATTTTTATCCATCCACGTGTGCACAAACATAATTGGATCCATGATTCTCACAAAACATAGCCTAATTGGTATCTGTCCCCGCTTCGAACAATAACGTAAGTAATATCCTTTTTTGGGAAGCCTAAACATTCATTTAAAATATTTTTACATGCTACAGCCAGAATAATTTGGTTTTAACAGTTTAAATACACAAATAATTCAGCTGTGGATGTTGCACTGAATAAACTATTATTTTTATCATTCTACTCGTATCTTCAAACTAAATTCCTAATATCATGGATTCTCAAGGATATTGCACAATACTAACATGCTTTTGGTTCTTTTACATTTTTTAATTATAAAAAAAGAATTTTTAATTACAAAAACAGTGTTATAGAAAAAAAAAATAAATAACTCCTTATTGGTTTTATATATATATATATATATATATAAAATATATATCTATATATCCTACCATATATATATATAAAACAATATATAAATAATATTATTTATAAATATATATAACCGTTAGTTCTTTTGTGGAACCCCCTTAATCAAACAAAAAATCACCTGTCACCGCCGACCCTCTCTAAACAAACGTCTATTGTAGTCGATTTTGCACTTTCCTGAATTGTATCAGTGCTTACACTGGAGAGTTACCAACAATTGGAAAAAAAAATTTTTTAAAAAGTGCTGCATAACACACCAAAAAACTGTAGATTTAAGTTACTTCTTAATAAAGGAACGTTATCCGTATTAAATAGGTCCCGAGACAAGTAATGGTATTCTTTCTAAAGTGACCTTGAGTAGATAGCAGAACACTATATCGGCAATTGTCTTGTATGATCCATTGTATGCACATGAGATAAAATATTATCTTGAGTCTTACATAGTAAACAATCAAGTCCGTTAGACAAACGATGTAAAGCGTGTAATAAGAACAATGCAATGATAAGGACCAAATTATTTCCATTTACTTATCACTAAGATAATTTTGAGGGAAAGCACTTCTCCGAGAATTATTATAATACTATTATTCTTCACATCAAATAGTAAAAACCACAAAATATTCTATCATATTGTAAGCATATTAACAGTTATTCTATACATAAGTAGGTAGTAATTTTGCTTCATTCCATTAAAACAGAACGAATATAAAAAGTTAAAAAAAGAAAGGAACAGTACAAAAAATAATATGATGAAAAGGACGATGATTAATTTTACAAGCTCATTGCAGTAAATTACAATGCCCCTAAATTGATATTTCAGATATGGGCATAATTGAAAATATACAGGGTGATTTCATGAAGTTCTCCCCCCACTTCTACAGCACATGTGTACTAGTAAAAAATAATGAAAAAATGTTATATAAACATAGGTCCGAAAACGCTTCGTTAGCGAGTTACAGCTAGCGAAAAGATTTCGCCTGAATTCCTGGGTAAAGAGTAAAAATAAAGCCATACTGAACTTTTGGAAAAGGTTAATTAAGTAAGAAATATCGTGGATTCTTTTGTATTTTTACCTGAAAAAGCTAATGAAATAGGTTTCAGAACTGTAACCTGTAGTAGTTTTTGAGGGATTCAGGGTTTAAATGCAAAAAATTGGGGCACGAAACAATGTTTTTTAAGTTTGATGTACAATAACTTTGTTTAAATTGGTAATAAATACATAAAATCAACAAACATTAATTGTAGAGAATTTAATTCTGAGAAAATTGATATAATCAAAGTCTAAAATTAAAACAGAAATAAGTACCAAAAAATTGATTTTATTCAGTATAATACATTACTAGCTGTAAAGAAATACCGTACGGTATTTAGTTAAAATAAAACAAAAACAAAATGTGTGTTCCTTAATGATGAGATAAATTGAGAAAACAAGATTAACTGTTAAATAAATTTTGTTTTGTAAATAAAAATATCATGTTTTATTACGTTGTATTTTTTTTAATAAAAATTTACATTCAAATGTTCTAAAATAAATGAAGCAAACATTTTCCTATTATTGTTTACTAATCATCGAAATGCCAGTTTTTTTTTATTTATTTCTAAGTTTGGTAATGCACGAATAACAGCTGATCAACAATGGTATTCTGTACTGTTACGTTAGAACTGTGTATTAGTGGTGTTTTGCAAGCTACAGCAGGAGATCGGGTTCTGTGAATCGTGTTATTAAATGCAATTTTTCTGTGAGTTATAATTCGATTGTTTATTCAGCAAAAAAAATTGCCTTACTTATTTACATCAGAGGAATACGCTGATATGGTTTTTTATTTTGGGTTACTGTAATGGTAATGCTAGAGCTGCTGTAGAAGAATATGAACTACGTACCCTAATAGGAGGATTCCAGATACCAAAAACAATTTCAGGAACTTTTCGTACTCTTCGGGAAACAGGATCACTACCAAGTACTAGAACCAATTATGAACGAGCTGTCCAACTTGATGATTATATTGTTATTAATGCTGTTCATCGCAGTCCAGGTGTAAGTACACGATGTATTTTTAGGCGGATAGGAGTTTCGCAGTCAACGGTGTGGAGGTCACTTAATCGAAACAAATTTTATCCGTTTTCATAAATAAAAGGTTCAACATCTACAGCTAGGGGATGGTCCGCTTCGCTTGGAGTTTTGCAACTTTTTGAATATTAATAATCAACTCTACAAGCGTATTTTGTTTACGGATGAGGCACAATTCACTCGGGATGGTGTCAATAACTTGCACAATGAACACTCATGGGCAGAAGAAAATCCACATGAGGTAGTGGAACAGAACTTTCAACACCGATTTAGCGTCAATGTCTGGTGTGCCAATCGGCTGATTGGACCTTTCATATTACCTGGACGCCTAAATGCTGAGTTCTATTTGCATTTCCTTCAAGAAGAGTTGCCGCAGCTGTTAGAGAATGTTCCTTTACATCTCAGACAAAATTTGTACTTCCAGCATGACGGAGCACCTCCCCACTTTTCACGTGCCGTTTCTGCTTACTTAAATCATCAATTTCCTGGAACACTGAATTGGTCGTGGAGGGCCTCACCCTTGGCCACCAAGATCACCAGATCTATCTCCATTGGATTATTGCATCTGGGGATGGATGAAAGGCATTGTATACAAGACAAAAGTGAATTCTCGTGATGAATTAATTGCCCGTATTATGGATTCTGCTGTGCAGATACAGGGAAGTCCTGAAAAATTAAGAAACGCAACAAAAGCAATACACAAACGTGCTGCAAAATGTAATTGATAATGATGGCCTCATTTTCGAACATCTATTATAAAAAGGTGCGTACGGTTGGCCCAACCTGATTAATTTTGCTTAAAACTAGTAATGTATTATACTGAATAAAATCGATTTTTGGTTCTTATTTCTGTTTTATTTTAGACTGTTGATTATATCAATTTTCTCAGAATTAAATTCTCTACAATTAATGTTAGTTGGTTTTATGTATTTATTACCAATTTAACAAAGTTATTGTACATCAAACTTAAAAAAACATTGTTTCGTGCCCATTTTTTTGCATTTAACCCTGAATCCCTCAAAAACTACTACAGGTACAGTTCTGAAACCTATTTCATTAGCTTTATCAGGTAAAAAATACAAAGAATCCACGATATTTCTTACTTAATTAACCTTTCCAAAAGTTCAGTATGGCTTTATTTTACTCTTTACCCAGGAATTCAGGCGAAATCTTTCGCTAGCTGTAACTCGCTAACGAAGCGTTTTCGGACCTATGTTTATATAACATTTTTTCATTATTTTTACTAGTACAATGTGCTGTAGAAGTGGGGGGAGAACTTCATGAATCACCCTGTATGTAAATATTTATACATTTCTTATTAATGAGCAATTGTAGATTCATGAATTTTTGTTGTAAATTATTTTTTATTCAATCTTCAAAGGACGGGAAATGAAAATGGAAAACAAGTATACATGCAGTAGATGGTAAAAATACCAATTCAAAAATTCAAAGGATTGTATGATCTAATACAGCATATGTAACGGCTTTTACTAATTGGAGTGGTTTGAAACCGCTGACTGTACAAACTTTATATTTGGTCTAGACTATATTTCGCTCAAAACCATTCTCCTATTCGTCACAGTCTCGCTTGGTTGTATATCGTGTTGGTGGATGGTATTACCACACTAGGATTACAAGTCACTGCCAACATTTCGCACCTAACGGAGCTTTCCCAGGGAAGAGTTCGATTACAAAACTTA
>NW_025786949.1:0-13957 GCF_021130785.1 Homalodisca vitripennis
GAGTTTGTTAGTGGCTGTCTTGATTGGGTTTCGCGGTGAGGTGGATGCTGAAGAACGCGTGGTGAGGTAGTTTGGAAGTCAACAACAGTGGCATCGTGTAGCATTAGTGCTGAGATATCGTCTAGAGTTCGACAGAAGAACTATATAATATAATAATACATTTATTCTCTCAAACAAGCATTTCAAGAGTTACATAATAATTATAAAATACCAAACTTAACTTAATCCAAATGCCAAGTCTGACCGGTACAATGCTGCCGATTATGCTAATATAACAATGATATAAAACACATAAAAAGGCTTGAAGAGAAAATAAAGGGAACCACCAAGGCCAAACCTGTGTGAAGGGGTAGTTAAAATAAAAAAATTGAAATAGGCTTATACAGTAACACACTTATAAAACGATTTTATTATGAAATGAAAGAAAAAACTACCAAACTTAAACAAGTATATTGAAATTTTATTCCATTAGTCATTATTTCGTTTGTCATTAACAAAGAGCCACTAGCCATACCTACAAAGTGTCATAAAACGATGAATGCAATTCAGAATTAAAAAAAAAAAAACACACAAAATACATTGCAAGCAATGCTTAAAGATTTCATACCATGTTATAACTATAACAGAACAAGACACAAAGGAACCTGCGCAGAAGCTATTGACAAGTTCGTGCGCAACTCTTGGTGGGAGAGATAGAGGCGTGGTTTAGGGAGGAGGGGAACCACCGCGCGTTCATGGCGGCATGCACCCTCTGTGTCAGCTTGGCGAAGGGAAGGTGCTAATTAAGATTACCACCTGATCTAAGAGTAAATTGTGAGTGGCATAAATGGGGGGAGACCAAAGAGGGTGTGAAAGAAGGCGTTGTCTTTTCGTGGGTAGCGTTTGACTCATACGAACTATAGGGACAATATGGCAACAGTTTGTATTGAATATTTCTGCTCTATTTTGTTGACAAGTATGAATAGTAATCGTCAAGGTTAAACAACCGGTCAGAAAACCAGTCGATAACACGCAAAAACCGTCTGTTAATGTATGCCGAAGGAAAAAAACTATTTAGAAACGAGAAAGCTTGGTGTTTGTGAAGCTTCGTGAAGTAATTCACTGTCCACTTTGGTTCTACAACTTGTTACTTAGTATACAACATAGTAACTTTATGTTACTTTGTTTAAACTCTGTTATACAATATTAAAGTGGGGAGGCAGGAAAGTAACGTTTGGATCATCTCAATATTGCGCATGCGTTAATTATAACCTGTTATACTCGCAGTCCGGTTTCATTAACAACTAACTGTGCAGAATAATAAATTAGTCGCTCCGTTCTCCAACGTTGAAACTGGTCTTCGAAGACTGACTCCACCTTGTTAGCTACCGATCAATAAGAGAGCAACTCCTCCGTACCTCCGTTACAGTACATGTTCTGTACAGTGTTCGCTTGGAAGCTATCCAAACAGCGAGCGCACTCTCTTCTGCATAATACAGCACTTCCTTCCGGGTTGAATACTTGAGTCCGCCGCTCCGCCACCATCACGGTGCTATTGTTTATTTGGAACTGCTGCAGATCGTCCTCATTAACAAGATGGATCGAATTTGTTGCACTCGAATAGATTTTTCTAGTATGTTTATATCAGTTTTGATGTCAATACTTCTTTGTGTACTTTCGCATTGTGGGATGGTCCAGTAGAAAGTTCTGGATGCTAGACGTTAATGTGCAATTTGAGAGGACTGATACGATACAACCAAATCTCGAATAACCGACTGTTTATATCGTTCTGTACGATAGTTAAATCGAAAACAAGGAAGAGCTCTCAGAATACTTAATCATTCTGTGACCGAAAGCCGATTAATAGACGACAAAGGTGTGAAACCAAAGAAAAAAGATTGTGGTATAATTAATATTAGCTTTCTTAATGCCTTAGTTATAAACATTTAGATGTATGTTCTAGCCAGTTTGATATAGCGTAGAGCAATAGTGGGAAGGGTTGATTGATATAACGTAGAGCAATAGTGGGAATGGTTAATCGTATGACGTAGAGCAATAGGGAAGGCTTGATTGATAGAGCAATCAATAGTGGGAAGGCTTGATTGATAGTAGAGCAATAGTGGGGTATGACGTTATATCAATCAACCCTTCCCACTAATGCTCTACGTTATATCAATCAACCCTTCCACTATTACTCTACGGTTTTACCAATCAAACCAGTCTACGTTATATCAATCAACCCTTCCCACTAATTGTTGATCGTATGACGTTAGAGCAATAGTGGGAAGGCTTGATTGATATAACGTAGAGCAATAGTGGGAAGGCTTGATTGATATAACGTAGAGCAATAGTGGGAATGGTTAATCGTATGACGTAGAGCAATAGTGGGAAGGCTTGATTGATGTAACGTAGAGTAATAGTGGGAAAGGGTTGATTGATGTAACGTAGAGCAATAGTGGGAAGGGAAAGGCTTGATTGATGTAAACGTAGAGTAATAGTGGGAAGGGTTGATTGATCTAACGTAGAGCAATAGTGGGAAGGGTTGATATTGATGTAACGTAGAGCAATAGTGGGAAGGGTTGATTTCATGATGTAACGTAGAGCAATTAGTGGGAAGGGTTGATTGATGTAAACGTAGAGCAATAGTGGGAAGGGTTGATTGATGTAACGTATAGCAATAGTGGGAAGGGTTGATTGATGTAACGTAGAGCAATAGTGGGAAGGGTTGATTGATATAACGTAGAGCATTAGTGGGAAGGGTTGATTGATATAACGTAGAGCATTAGTGGGAAGGGTTGATTGATTATAACGTAGATAAACATTGGGGAGGGTTGATTGGTATAACGTAGAGCAATAGTGGAAAGTGTTGATTTCAATACGAATCTGCTCCATTTAACCTTCCACTTAGTAGTGCAGCGTCTGAAGTCTAATGCTGTGACAAATTTGACTCTTGGAATCTGGAATCAACATCCACCTTCTGATATCCAAAACAGTCGGCAAGGAAGAAGCTCAAAGCGAAACTCTTTCCGTCGTTTCGACATCACAGACAGTAGATTACAAACAATTGTAATCTAGATGTAGTCACAGTGTTAGACTTCAGACGCTGCACTAAGTGAAAGGTGAAATGAAGCGGAACTTAGCATTCACTTTGATATGTTGAGATAACGGTATATCTATCCATTTAAGAAGATGCAATAAATTAATGATGTATACTTTGTATAGTTATACAGTTTTTCGGTATTAGTGGTCCATGTGAGGCTACGAAACTAAACACGCTAAGTTGGGTAGGGTTATAACCTATACTAACCTACCCTTCGGAAAGGAACTTTTACATTTAAAAGAAACTACTTGGTCAGCAGCCAATATCGTGTAACTACTTGCTTCCTATTTTAATTTTTGGTTTGGCTGAAAACTGTTTTGAGCGATCCCTACACCACACAATGGGGTACCTGGCCAATGTAAATTATTTTAACCGGGTTGTTTATCAGAAGGCGGCGCACATGTTTTCCCGTCCCATGACTCTGGTAATCGATCTAGGACACTGGCCAGACTGTTGTATTGTAACTGCTCCCCCCCTTCCCCCTCTTCCCGTATCAGTCGTGGTCTTCTTGTAATCGCCGCCGCCCCCTCCCCCCTTACCATAGTCCCAGATCATTAACCCGGTGGGGGGGGGGGTTATTTCGATTTATATCTACGGGGCAGGTGATCCATTGTACTCTATTCCGATGATCCGGTCTTTCGATGAGAGGCCCAGGGAGGGAAATTTGTGTTTTTATTTCTCCCGCACATTTTTACAACAAAGGTTAGCGGTCCTTAACGTTCGAATGCCATGTTTCATAGGAGTTGTATTAAGTCAGCTAGTGTTTTATTGTAGCGTTTACCATTACAATTGGGGTCAGCCACTATCATTATCGGCAGCTAATTATTATTGTACTTATCAGTGTTGCATATACATTCTGATTGTTTCTTATTAACCTACAAATGCCGAATGGATAGGTTGTAATTATTTTATGCCAATTTTCCCCTCTCGGATATCAGGTTTTATTAATTCATAATGTGAGGTAATTGTTTACTTAAGCAACTTCGAAATTCTTTATCGAAATTTCGACTTGAAATTAAAAAAAAAATAAAGGCATAGGAGAGTAGTACAGTGGATTATAATAGGGAGGGAACACTAAATAATAACTGTAATTACGTTGGTAATAGTAACCGATCCGAAATGCTCCTGGCCACCAGTATGGGCTTACCGCGTCGCCCAAAACATCCTCCCCCCCCCTGGGAAAAAAGTCCTCGAGGTAGTACTAAATTCAAGGTCAGGTCATCTCCCTAAAGTTATAGCTAACTCGGCTAATGTAAACATTACCTCATAATTTAGTTTTATCAAAACGAATATTCTCTTCTGATATTTAAATACTTGATATTCTCAAACTGAACTGTTTATGAATTATTTTACGGGTTAAGAGTAGAAACAAGGGGTTACAACCCAGTAAATAAAAAACGAAATAAAAAAATACGATATTTCCTAATCGAGTCACGCGTGGCTGTGGAAAGATTTTCGCCAGCGGTTTGGCGGAGAATCGATTATCGGCGTGGAATCGTGAATCGCGGCGAGTGCGGAATCCAACAGCTCAGTCGACGGCTGGATGCAATTCACGAGAAGAAACCTGCGCGGCCTGGCTTTATGGTTAATGATGTGGTCAAATACTTGGATCCACCAGTGGAAGTGGCAAATTGGCAAGGGCTTTCCCGCCAGAACCGAGCTGGATAACCTCGCGAAAAGGTCGGGAAAGTTGCTGCTATCAGCACCCGCCTCGACACCCATCACGTTTTGCGTTGGTGTATAGGCTACGTAGTACGTACCGACTGCACAGTTCGAGATATTTGTCGAGGAGTTAGTACTATCTCGTGGTGATCATTTTGTAAAATTGCACTCTTACATTGGATGTTAGGTTTTAATTAATAAGGTGCATAACACCTAATAGATCTTAATATTATATATATTTAAAGATTAAATTTTAAATTTTATAGAGGTCAAGATTTTGATTTTTTTCGAAATGATCTGTAACATACTTATAGGTCTGTAAAAAGATATATCGGCACTGGTCTTGTTTTTTTTGTGCCTCGCTCAGTTCACACAATGGTTTCATGGTTGAAATTATTTTTAACTTAATAACGTATAAATCATGTTCGTAGTAACATGTTTATTTACTACGTTTCTTGGTGTTAAATAAAAAAAACTATTCAACAAAACAAATGACATTTTTTCAAAACGCGTATTTGCGTCCGATGCCCATCTGTTGTTTTGTATTAGAGACCAGATTTGATGTTTTCGTTGTTTTATTTGTAGTTGGAATGATGTATTTAAATCGTTAGAATAACTTCACTTCTTTAGGGGCACTAAAATTAGGAGTCGGTCTATATAAATCGAAAAACATGATGAACAGTTTTTAGTATTAGATACAGTAAGTCTTACAATTTTAGGCATGGGTTCGTGGCAAGACTGCGTTGTAGATAACCTCTCCGATGGTATCTCTAGAGGTTAACGAAGTGCCTATCGCGACCTGGCCATATGCTCGACAATCCTGACATACGCCTCGGGTACACGTCTTGAGCTCGGCAGCGGCCGCGTGTGCCTGGGGAGCGCTGGAGGTCGGCGGCCGGGGAAAGTGAAACGCGCCGAGACCGCAGTGAAAGGGTTCCCCCGGGCGACAGTAATGCCTCGGTGGTAACGTCTGGGTAACTCCAATTCTGCAGGTCTTCGGAACCTTCGCGTACTGCTTACATTTGTGGACTGCATATAAGGGTATAGTGTCATGTTAGGAGATAGCAGAACTCAAACCACTGAATCATTGCAATATAATACGTCTTGTGCCGTAGTCTTCATATATTTTATGGTGAATGTAATTTTGAATCATCAACTGTGAAGTTTTTGAATGCTGCTGTTGGAATTTTCGGCCTCTCAAGCCTTGAACGAAGTTCAGGAATTTGCATAGTTTAGTGTTTTTTTCTCTTTGGACAAGAAGCTTACAAATTGCACCTAGTCCTATAAGGACTTTTGCGCTGCTTCCGGAGTGATAGGATATTCTGGTGACGGGTCTTTTACACTACTAATCGTTGACCTCAAACGACCTTTTCTGAGAAAATAACAAATAAAGACAGGGTCATTTAGTCTACAGGTCGTTGAGACAACGACCCCATTTTGATATTTAAGATTTTCTACATAGGTTCGTTGTGACAACGACCCCAGTAAAATGAATGAAAAGGGTCAATTACTCAACTGGGTTCGTAGCAACAAACGCCACTTTTTGCCAGTTTAGTTTAATATTTCAAAAGATGGGTCGTTGTCTCAACGACCCTAAATTAATAATTAAATGCTTATATTGAAAGAACCAGGTCTTTTACTCAACCATTCTTTGTGTCAAACGGACCAAATAAAAAATGGAGAAATGTATAAGCAATGTGAAGAAGGGTCGTAGCGACAACAACCCATTTTTAACTCAATGGATAAAATATAGTAAGAGGGTCGTTGAGACAACGACCTACTTTTAACTGTTCAGAGGTTCTTTTAGTCTACTAGGGTCTTTGTGTCAACTGCGTGCAGCCGGACATTGTGGCGAGATGTTACTGCGCACCAGTCGTACGGCGCTGAATGTTGCGCTCGTATTGATGTAGCGTACATTATTCTCTTGCCACTATAAATTTACAAATGTAATAATTTGTTTTGTATTCATTTAAAATTATATTAATATAAACCCCTTTTACCGGATACAGATATACTTTATAAGCAGTAATGATAAAGACATTACCAAGTAAGAGTGATAAAAATGGAATGCAAATAAATATTAAAAAATGGAAATTGTAACGATAAATAGCAATTCTAAATATCAAGAATATAGATCAAATTAATAATAGTAGATAAAAACCTGGAATAACAAAAACCTTGTTTTCTTTTATTTATGGTTGGTAGTTTGTTAAAATAGGCCATTATATATATATATATATTTATATATATATATATATATCATATGAACAAATAATAAATATATACACACATATATATATGTATATATTATATATAAATATATATATATATATATATATATATTACATACATTTTTTGGTCTGTAGTGGTTATGGGATTCTGGGGGGTTGTGATCGTGAAAATCCTAAATTATCTCCCGGAGATTCCAGCATAAGGTAAATTGCAACTGTTTATTATTACATGCACCTAAAAGTTTCCTTACCACCATTTTTGTATTCTATTATTTTGTATCAAATGTTTGGTCAAATTTTTCAAACATTTGTATCTGGTTTGAAAAATTTTTAAATTTTGAAATAAAGTTTACTGTGCTGTTGGTAGAACACTTTTGCAAAAAGAGTTACGGGACAATGTTTTATATGCGGCTTGATAAAAAATACAAATACAATTTATAGGGAGATAAGAACTTCCCAAAATAAAAGCATTGCCTTATTATTTACAAAGATAATTATATTAATCTTTTTAAATGTACATAAGTTTTTCGAGTTTTATATAACTTCGTTACAAAAATACTTTCTGAATGGCAGTTGAATTGAAATATGGCGATATTCAGAGATACACTGACATTGCGAGTGACATTGGGAGTACTCAAAATAATTTAGTATATTGAAGGTAAAGGTTAGCAACTTGTAAAGGCGTGCCTTTGATCCGATTGTTTGCTTTATATGAGGGAAATATTAATAAACTATCAGAAACACTCTACAACTAATGATATAATGCTCGGTGGCTCACACTGGATTTAAAATTGTAACATAAAAATCTAAAAAATACAGACTGAAGGTCGTTCGGACTAGCGTGCGTTCGGATTACTGTGGACACGGATTCAAAGTGGACAGTTATTGAACGTTTAAAATGTTGATTGTGGGTGACACCATAGTGTTGTACTGGCTAGCGATAGTACTAAAGAGATTATTTAGCAAGCAATTGGTATAAAGGTGCTAAAATTTAACAGGATAGTCAACTTTCTTAATTTTTTATTGTTGACATCAGTAACTATGGTTATGGAAAGTAGAAACGTAATTTCATTCAAAATTTAAAGTCAGACCAAGCTACTGTAAAATTTTCAAAACTGCAACTTCAATAATCATCATTTTAAATACAAACAGTGGATCAATGTATTATCAAGTAAAATTTCATGCCTACAACTTTAAATCTTGTTTAAACAAGAATGTCATTCTCAATAGTCATAATCTTCAGTAGGAAACAAAACTATGATTAAATCCGTACCGGCTGCCACAATGCCTTCCAAGGACCAAGTCATCAGTGGGAACAGAAGTTTTGAAGGATAAAATTCTCCGAATCCTTGTCGGTGACCAGGATATCTTCCTAAGTACCTGAAACCGTAAGTTTAAATAAACGTTTTCTGAAAACTAATAGTTGAATATTTTGCTAGCTGTCTGGATTTCATTACAAGAACCTAAACTCAAAAGTATGAAAATTTTAGTGGAAGAAAATAGTTGTGATGGATTGTCACAGCAAAATTCCTTGTCGACGGTCTAGATCTCAAGCCTGGACCTGAAATTCTCCGAGGCGGAACAACCCTGATGGACTGCTACAGCAAAATTCCTTGTCGACAGTCTAGATGTCAAGTCTGGACTTGAAATTCTCCGAGGCGGAACAACTCTGATGGACTGCCACAGCAAAATTCCTTGTCGACAGTCTAGATGTCAAGTCTGGACCTGAAATTCTCCGAGGCGGAACAACTCTGATGGACTGCCACAGCAAAATTCCTTGTCGGCGGTCTAGATGTCAAGCCTGGACCTGAAATTCTCCGGGGCGGAACAACTCTGATGGACTGCCACAGCAAAATTCCTTGCCGACGGTCTAGATGTCAAGCCTGGACCTTGAAATTCTCCGAGGCGGAACAACCCTGATGGACTGCCACAGCAAAATTCCTTGTCGACAGTCTAGATGTCAAGTCTGGACTTGAAAATTCTCCGAGGCGCGGAACAACTCTGATGGACTGCCACAGCAAAATTCCTTGCCGACGGTCTAGATGTCAAGCCTGGACTTGAAATTCTCCGAGGGCGGAACAACTCTGATGGACTGCCACAGCAAAATTCCTTGCCGACGGTCTAGATGTCAAGCCTGGACCTGAAATTCTCCGAGGCGGAACAACCCTGATGGACTGCTACAGCAAAATTCCTTGTCGACAGTCTAGATGTCAAGTCTGGACTTGAAATTCTCCGAGGCGGAACAACTCTGATGGACTGCCACACAGCAAAATTCCTTGCCGACGGTCTAGATGTCAAGCCTGGACCTGAAATTCTCCGAGGCGGAACAACCCTGATGGACTGCTACAGCAAAATTCCTTGTCGACAGTCTAGATGTCAAGTCTGGACTTGAAATTCTTCCGAGGCGGAAACAACTCTGATGGACTGCCACAGCAAAATTCCTTGTCGACAGTCTAGATGTCAAGTCTGGACCTGAAATTCCTCCGAGGCGGAAACAACTCTGATGGACTGCCACAGCAAAATTCCTTGTCGGCGGTCTAAGATGTCAAGCCTGGACCTGATAATTCTCCGGGGCGGAACAACTTGATGGACTGCCACAGCAAAATTCCTTGTCGGCGGTCTAGATTTCAAGCCTGGGACCTGAAATTCTCCGAGGCGGAACCAACTCTGATGGACTGCCACAGCAAAATTCCTTGTCGGCGGTCTAGATGTCAAGCCTGGACCTGAAATTCTCCGAGGCAGAACAAACTCTGATGGACTGCCACAGCAAAATTCCTTGTCGGGCGGTCTAAGATGTCCAAGCCTGGGCCTAAAATTCTCCGAGGCGGAACCACTCTGATGGATTTCCACTGCAAAATTCCTTGTCGACCACAATTTCTTATCAAAGATCTAGATGAGTAGCCTGGACATTAAAGATCTCAGTGGAAGAAATCAAATTTTAACGGATTGCAACAACACAGTTCCCTGTCAACGGTCGAGATGGCAAGCCATGACCTGAAATTACTAGTTTGAAGAAAATAATTCTTATAAATAGAAATACCGCCATTCCTTCTTATTGGCTTGAATGCCATTGTAGGATCTGACATTCTCTTGAATTTATGAATTGATCCAACTTACAGTAGTTACAAATTCTATAACAGCTTAGTAGTCTCAGGTACTGTCTGTACTTGGGGGGGTGGCGGAGGGTCCAATTGTGAAATAAAGTTGTAAATGAATATGAAAATATTTCTTTTTTATTTCAATGAACGATAAAAATCCTTAAGTAATAGTTTAAAAAGATAACACACTATTGTGAATGAGCTGGTTTTTAATGTTCAATAAAACTTACAAAACATTCTTATTCTGGCTGCATTTCACATAAGCTAAAAATAGGCTGCATCTTATAATTTTGTCTTTTAGGAGACTTAAAAAACTCTATTGCACTTAAAGAAATACTGTAAAATATATAATCTCCTTTTCACCTATAACAAAATTATGCAGTGTTCAATAATATTTATCGTCACTGTGTTAAATAGAAGAAAATAAAAGAACCATTTTTCACTTTTATATTTCAGGGGATTTAATACCGTCTTCAGGAAGTTTTAAATTAAGTTAATAACAAATCTATAAAACGTAAACAAGAATCATGAAATGATACATTTAAACACAGTGGCATAACATTTGATAAAGTCCAGCTGACGTAAAATTTTTCTTATTTAATTCTTGTTCGAAACAGTTGATTTTTAGAAAGGATGGAATAAAACTTTTAATTTTTGACAAATTTTTAATCTTTAACAATAAATTTAATTTTATGTCGCTTTAAAAAATTTGTATTAAATTTAGACCAAATGGGTTTTTTTGTCTTCCAACATGATTTAATGAGTTTGCTCTACGTGCTTTAGTTTTTAATCTGTTGTAATTTTCATCAGGGGAATGGTGGTAGTTGGTTGTATTCCTTTTTAATGTAAAACCACTCTTGTTTATGTTCTAGACCATGTCTTGCTAATGGTTTTTCTTTATTTTTATGGAATATATCAAACCTATGCCCTGTCATACGGATTCATAAATGGTTAGATGTTTGGCCAATGTATTGTATGGAGCATTACTTGCAATTTATTTGGTATATTAGATTTTTAGAATTACAGTCATTGTTGTCAATTATAGGATGGCTTTATATGAAAAAATATATATCAAAGGGAGATGTTGCGGCAAGCCAATCAACCTTTTCACCAAAACTACTTCCTTTTAATATTAGTATTTTTAAATAATTTGTTTTAACTATTTTGCTACCAGGCAACTTATTTATAGAAAGGTGTGTCTCTGATGTTAAATTTCCAAAATATACATGTACGTATATTTTATATACGTAAACTCGAGACCGGTTGCAATAAAAACTATTGCATTGTCTGCTAACGACACCATTTTTGAGGAAGGAACCACCTCACCCGAGCCTTTACCTGAGACTACCTCACTGTTGTTTCTGTAGTTGTAGTTAGAATATTTAAGTTTTCATTCCATTGATATTTGACCATAGATTAATTTAAACTGTTATAAAACTATCCAATGCAAACAAACCCTCTTTTAACAACTTATACATGTAATTAACAAATCGATTACATGGTATAGTTGATACGCTAAATATTCTACAGTTACACGATGGGATTAGCTACTGAGTGGTAAGAAAGTTTTGATATCAGATGAATGTATATAGTGTCGACTACAGTAACTCACCTAGACTTATAAATGAACTCAATCAGATATAATACAAATAACATACGGGTAGTGGAGCGCACAGAATTCAAGTACGTTATATGTTACAATATACCTAATATATTACGCTCCCCCCAGCCGAAAAAATGAGTATACATGCGCCAAAATGGAGCTCCTTCTTGTCTATGTATAAATAAAGATTCATATAAAATTTAAAGCACACAAAAAAGACATTTTTAGAAATATCTTGCGGATGGAATAGGGCCACATCTAAAAATGTCATATGACTGATGTACACAGTTTTGCTTACAAATTTATTTCTTCTGCGATTTTCCCGTCACTGTTACGGTTAACCGCAATAGCAATTTAAAAGTGATCGCTATAAATCAGTAACCATATTTAAGTCAATTCGTTTTCGATATATTGTGCGATCATACAGACATACAGAAATTAAATCTTTCGTCCTTCTCAGATGAGTGGCTTCGGCACTGTCAATCGAATTCCTCATAGTGCATGTTTGGAGTTGTAGTTGTCAAAATTTAGTATTAGTGTTTTCATTTGTTTGCAAATGTTTTCATTTTAACTTTTAATTTGAACGTTGGGTACTGTTTGATTAACCATTTAATAATTAATTAGAAACCTCAACCTGTTTTCCGACAGAAGTAGAAATATGAATGACAGTTACATTATTTCAGTTTATGTACATGATGTGAAATATATTTTAATACATAAACAAGAAATGGGAATCATAACTAGAAATGTATGTCTTAAAAATATTTCTTATATTTTATAAATACAACTGTTACCAGACTTTAAATCTAGTTCAATAATATATACGTATAATAAACAAAATATTTAGATATAATACTTATACAAAGTATTTACCCTTATATCAGATGTTAGGACTAAACTCGGCACAGACGCAGCGCCTTCATGCCTACCGGGCTAGGAGTTGACTGATTGACCCCTGTTTCGTTTGAAAGTGCTTGTTTGGGACGGAGGGGCGTTGAGACAACGATCAGTTGAGTAAAACGCCCTAGAATGTCTTATTTGAGGTTAGATGCATTATAGGGTCTTTGAGTCAACGACCCCTTAATACATATATTTCAACTTATTCTGAAACTAGGTTGTTGATTCTACGAACCTTTTTCTACTTTTCAACTTTTAATTTATATTTGGGCCGTTGATACAAAGATCCGTAGTGTAAACGGCCCAATTTAATGATATTAGATAAAAAATATAGAAAAAGGGTCGTTGTGTCAACGAACCCACTTGTAGTTGTCTATTCTTATATTCGGTATATGGGTTCGTTGTGACAAAGAACCATTGGATTGAACTTTTAGTTTTCTTAGTAAATCGGGTCGTTGTCACAACGCTTCGTAGAGTAAAAGACCCTCTGTTATTTGTTATTTTTTCAGAAAGGGTCGTTGAGTCAACGATTAGTAGTGTTAAAGACCCAACCACTGATATTGCAAATATAAAAATAGGGTCGTTGAGACAACGATTCGTAGAGTAAAAGAGCTGCCCCCGATATTCTGGATGGGCAAGGTTGGAGGTAGGGGCCGCCTATTATCGAGATCCATGAGGAAGAATTTAGGTCACTAATCTCAAAGTCATGTTCTCTCGGAAGAAGGGGAGGCCAGCTCTGAACCAGCCTCTCCAGTCAGAGCAGGCAGGGGGTGGCACGCCCTTGTTGAGGCTAGCAAGAACCTCTGAGGTTAGGGAACGAACCCCACCAACTCCAACAGTCATCTCCCGTAGTAGACTAAACCTATCGAGTTGCCCCTTGAACCCCAAAATCTCGACATTTGCGGTTAGTGTTGTGCCACTCTCCAGGACATCCATAGGGTTGCACAGATTTAAGTACACATCGGTTTTTACTGTGCCCAGTGGTGGGTTCAACTGGAAGGTGTAAACCAGCCAGAAGTGATTCGTGCTGGGTTATAGTTTAGAGTTGGTTAGATTATATTTGTTTACATAGTGGGTATTTTGGTATTTTTTTTCCCAAAACAAGGGAAGGTCTGGATTCAAGTATGGAGTGAATGATGATGCAAGGAAGTGTTTTTTCTGAGATTCAGGACCGTGCTGGTCAAAGAATTCCCCGGTAGAGGAATTGTAGCTGTTGGGTTGGTATATTACATCTGTTGTTGAGGTCTCAAGTTTGAGACCGGTATTGAATAAGTAAATGAGCGGATTTGGTGACGTAATAACACCTTCCTCGTTCTATTAAACCTTGTTTTGGACATTTCGTTATGGGGGTTAAAGGGCAGATGAGTATCGTACCCATCTTAAGTCA
>NW_025786950.1:0-18324 GCF_021130785.1 Homalodisca vitripennis
TTTGCTAAAATAAGAGTGAGGCAATGAAATCATGCACACAACTTACTCTAAAATGTATAATGTGTATATACAACTATTGAATACAATAATTATGATTGCATAAGTAGAAAGTTTAAAAAAAATATTACTTCTATAGCCTATATTGTGACGTTAAAATTCAAATAAACTAGACAATAATAGTTTGCCCTTCTACAACATCTTAATAAAACCATTAAATGTTTAATTCGTTGGCAATTTCATTTCCAAAGTCCAAACAGATGTTGCATACAAACACAGGATCATGTTGATCAAGGTCCTCTCTGTTTTGTATACATTTTATATGATACAGTCTATCACACATGTCACATTCAACAGGTTGGGAGACTTCTTCGTCTTTGAAGTTAGTCCCACAACTGTAGCACAAATCCATTTTTTGTTACAGGAAACAACTTTTTCCCCACAGACTTAGGCTTATGTGATACAGACGGTCCGTTATCAACATCAATTGACTTTTCAACTTTGACTTTCCCACATAATTGATCTTCATAATTTTTCTTCTTAACAAACATCTTACTATGTTGTTTAGTAGAGTTTTCCTTTCTGGGCTTTACTTAACTTCTTTTCTTCTCGTAGAGTCCTTTTCCTTTCTGCCTTGGACTCTTTCCATTCTTTTGCCTTTTTTTCTTCCTTTTCTTCATAAATTATTTTCCATTTCTTCGTAGAAACAACGTAAGGTACTCTTTCTTGTTTGTTTCTTTTGCCTTTTCCGGTTGGAGTTTCGGGCCACACGAGAACATCATCCCAAAGCATGACCACTGCTTCCAAGATGCTTTGGGCAATGCCTTTGTGAAGCATGTATCGCAACACGTTGAACCTTCACTTAACTTTTTCTCGGGTGTTGTATAGTTATGGTCAAGTTTTACATTTACTTTGTTGTACATTGTGTTCACATTTTAGATTGTTGAAGATATGTGGTGTCATTTTTTAATGCATTGGCTACTGACAACTGGTTGCAAGGTAAATTAATTTTCTGGGATCATAGTTTTGGGTTGTTTTTGTAACATCAGTTGTTGTGCAATCTTTGACAATAGGCCTTATCCTGGCACTACATACATCAGTGAACAGTTTTTGGAGATAGTGGATTTAAGTTCCATGACAAGCATGTGGCGAACCAAATTTTTGAGGTTGCTTAATTCTGGAAAACTCCTCCCACATTCGATTATAGTGTGAAAAACAGTTGAGGGTTATTATTTTCCGACACAACTATCTCTATATTGCGAATTTTTTCTATCATTTCGTCTCCTACAATCCCTTCGAATTGATCCAAGGTAACTACAATCTTTACCGCTTAATGGCGTACAATTTTCATTTTGGGTTTACCAAGACACTTTGTATAGTTCCAATTGAGTTGCAGTTCCAAGGAAACAAGCCACAGGCCTCTAAATCCGGTTAGTAAGTGTTTTGAGGCGTAACCTCGTCCACTACATGTTTCAGGATTGGTGCAACATTCCTCCATAGTTAAAGCGTCTGACCGGGTGGTTTACTTACGCCCAATTAAAAACACATGCCTTTTTCCAGCCTGACTTGATTGGTCTAAATGCAGCAACATCTGCTGGCTGTCATTAATTCTGGTAGCGTTTGGGTATAGGGCTATCAGTATTATTTTGCACATCAGAAGCACAGTTGGGCTTCTAGCTGATAGGAAAGATGGCTCTTTATGCCCAACTACAAAAAGGATAAACTGGCCGTGTGATATTGTTTTTTTTCAAGGTTTGGCATTAAAAACATTACCGATGTACTTCATAAAAGACTTCGCGATTTCGATCCATCCAGTGTTATCGAATGACCATTACCCCAAGAGTCTGGTACAGAAATTTACAATTGTTGTGATGGTAATCTATGGTACGGATATATTAACATCGGTGGAACAATTTCGCCCACAACAAGCAGAAAAAGAAAACATCACAGTAATGGCGGCTTTTGAATTTCCCTTGTCAATTTCATAAACATTTTTTGATCCTGTGGGAGCTAAATCTTTAGAAGCCCTTTGGACACAGTAGGAAAATTGTCTCATCGCCATTCAAAAACGACGAGGTCGGGGTCTTTCAAAAACGTCCACACCGCATTGTTCTTCTTTCAAAATGTCTTTCTATAGTTTAAAACCAATTTTTAATATACGTTTTCGCTGACGAGCATGAGCTTGCAGAAGTTTACTCCTTCGGGAGTCCCTTAAGGTATAGGTTAGGGGTGCCTTTTTAAAAATGCTTGCGATTACAAACCGAGGCCGTGGAAGATTGTTTTTTCAAAAGGAATTAGGTCTTTCATTTTGTATTAAAGAATTCTTTGGAACGCTTGCAGCATTGGCAAATCTTCCTTTCCCGTCGTGGGAAACCTTTCCGACAGGCAGTCCATTGATCCATTTTTTTCCAAGTGTAATCCTCTTCTTCCTTCGTCAGTACAGGTGGAGTGACCAAGTGTGTGTTATTTGAAAACTTGTCACTAAGTCCGAAACTGAATAGTTGAACCGAGGAACACCATGCTTTTTTGCTAGCACGCCTTTATTGGTCAGTTTGTAATCCATTATCTAACATCTTAGTAAAGCTGGCCTCAAGAGAAAGTCGGCAATATTGTAAGAGAATTTAAGAGCATAGAATTTGAACTCCCGTTGGTGATTCTGAAAAGAAAAAAAGTTAATTTATTGGCATGCCAATATCTATACAATTGACATAGTGCCAATCACTGCTAGGTTACAGATGACTTGGCATGCCAAACGAGAAATATATATGTTGTGCCAAATATGACTGTATTCAAATTGTAGTTTGTTAAACAATAACAATATTCATAAAAAAGCCCATTGTTTTTATACTTACGCAAAGATGTTTATTTATGGCTTACAAATAAACAATCTCTTAAATACATCGTCCATTGGCACCTGCCCTGCCGATGACTATAACTTTCATAATTTTTAAACATACAGTCCATTAGGCACCGCCCACCCAACCCATTTGCATGTTTGATTTTGAGGTTATTTAACCATTACCAAACCTATCAAAAAATAATGGGGTTTTCAACTCCTTCTACATTACAGCCTATCATTGGTCTTATAGTTATGCTACAAGCGATATTATCATGTATCAGAAGGGAAAGAAAAACATAGTACAAGAGAGAAGCAACTCCTAAAGGAATTCACAAGAGAAGATACAACAGAATAAAAGCTTACCTATCACTTAAAAATAATTTTTCCAGACACCAACGGTGGTCAGTCTATCTGCGCAAACAACACAATACCAAATTACGGGGAGAACTGTTAAGAGTAATCGTAATTGGACATATGTTTGGCACATTCCAATGCGATTCGCCAACCATAAATCTTTTTGTAATGAACAAAATACTTAGCAAAGTGGCCAATGACTGTACTACGTGCCCGAATGACTGTAATGGTTTTACCCTAAATGTAGGGGCTAATTGTGAGTTTGGTGTGTGATGGGCAAAACTAGACAAGATCGGGTGATTCGTCAGGTTTAGTCCATTCGCACTCTGACCTAGCTAGTGTTTTGAAAAGTAAATGTAGGCCTAATACTTGTTATCAAGGTTTAAAAGAGGAAATTAATATAAGGTGATTAGTGATGAATAATACAAAAGATACAAATACCTTCAAAACGAAAGGAAAAGTACAGACGACCAGAACGGGGGAAAGAACGACTTAAGTGATACAGGTCATAATTGTGTCTTGTGGAAACGTCAGTATATCTCTCCTCATAGAATATTAATTATAAATATCATAAATTTTTACTTAAAATTATACCATTTTCAGATACAAATTTTTAAAATTCAATAGTTTAATTTCACAGAGGGTAGCATATTAATGACCCCTTTGTTATACAAGACTGTATATACGAACCCCACCCAAGAAATGATCAATAACTTTTAGCTGATGATAACACAGCAGTAGTTACCCTTTCATAATGATCCAGATAAAGCTATCCAGAAACATAAAAAACTACACTAAGCACATTATCTGATTGGGCTTAAGTGTTGGAGAATTGAGGTGAACCGAAACAGAGACAATAATCAACATACCTTTTATACCCCTCCATACAAGATAATTGATATACCTGTAACATCTTAACAATGTTTAATTCCTTCCTCTAGCATCTAGTGCAAGATACTAAAGGGATTCATGTAGATAGACATCAATCAACGTGGATCCACTTATATCGTGGCATACTAGAAGGCTGACTAACCCTCAATGTAATAGTTTTATAATAATGTATTTAACTTTCTGGAAGAAAAGTCCACATATAAGTGGGAAAATAAATTTGCATTTATAATAAAATGAATTTGCGACCCTGTTTGGACTTAATGGAATTCAGTTATGAGGGTACTACTTCCGTCAAAATCCAAACCTTATGCCTTATCCAGTGCTTTCAACCCACATTGTCTGAGAAAGATTTTTACATGGTCCCGTATGGTACACTCAAGAACAGGGTGATTTGATAAGAGACACTGACATTTTCGTTTACATAACAAGGATCTAAATTTCCAGGATTTGTGACAAATATATTGTTTAATCTAAAACCTTTACAAAAGAGCGGAGTTCCTCCTAACATTATCTTATGTTGCAAGCTTTCCAAGAAGACTCTATATTCATATTATGGTTCGTTTTCATTTTAATTCACTTTTTAATATTCTTTTTTAATGTTAAATTGTTATCAACTGGGATTTATAAACTTAACCAAAGGGTATGAAATTATATCCACACATAGTTATCGTTTCTAAGCATTGTAAGAACTGATTAGAGATAAAAAATACTCATAATAAAAAAGTTATTTTTATTACAGAGACTTTGTGACACATACGCTTACATAGTAAACTACATGCGTGTAACGGAGCTTACATAGTCCTGGGTAAATTTTTTAATTGCCTTTTGATTTCCTCAAACTTTATATCATGAGGCAAAAAAAATTTACTTTTCAACTTTCTTTCAATTTCCAAAAATACCCTTGTCCTTTTAAGGTTATGTTTTCGTGTGAGTAAATAACTAGGTTGTGAATAAATAAATTTAAAAAAAAATTAAATTAATTAAATAAAGGGAAAAGCCTTTGTATGTGTAAAAATATTGTTCTTAATATTTCGTTATGGGGAAAGAAAAAGTCAAAATATAAACCACAAGCTAAAAATGTTTGCTCCTAACCAAACAAAAACCAAATCAAGGCTCCTGCAAACAACTAAGAAGAACTGTAATACAACTGTCTTCCTGCAAAAACGAAATGAAGTAAAGCCAGTTGGTGTTGATAAACTA
Source organism: Homalodisca vitripennis (assembly GCF_021130785.1). Classification (NCBI taxonomy): domain Eukaryota; kingdom Metazoa; phylum Arthropoda; class Insecta; order Hemiptera; family Cicadellidae; genus Homalodisca; species Homalodisca vitripennis. The sequence goes on from NW_025786950.1 coordinate 5,282, forward strand.
CTTAAAGGGTGATACATTATTAGAGTGCAGGAATGAAGTGTGTCTTATAAATTATATACTCTCTCTCACAATTTATTGACACGATAGTTGAAATAACATACTAAGGCCTTATTGCTAGGTATGTTACATTGTAATCAAGTCACTTGTACATTTTTATTTATAAGGTAATACTATCCATATTAAACCGCCGGTGGCGGAAATCTCACTCTACGGAGTTTTTGCGTTCTTAAACTTTATTGGAATCGTCCTATATAAAAAAAAAGTAATAAGGTACATGATGGGGTGGGAAATGAAGAAATAACGAGAAGTTCTTAGAAAAAATAAAAACTTACAATAACTTTCCAGTAATATCTCCATGTGTTCATACATCCACGTCTAGGTCGTCACGGTGACGCTATTTGTGGCCAATGATTGAAACCTCGTGATGACAGTTCGATCGGTTTTTGCGGCCGCCATCTATTGCAAAACGTAAATGAGAAATTACAGAAATGAGCAGAATTTTTGATCAAAAATTAATAATGTTTTTCTTAAATTTCGAGAAAAAAAAAAAAATTAATTACAGAGTGCCTCCGTCCATCAGCGCCGGGCTTCGGGCAGCACCTCACTACCTTCCGTTGCTGCCCCCGCGCTGATGTCCATAAAAAAGAAAAACATCCATCGAGATAGTAAAAAAAATACCTAACAGTAAAATATAAAATGTCTAGAGGGGGCCTGATCAAAAATATAAATTTGAAAATGTAATGTGCAAAGGCAATTAATGTAAAGTTTAAAAAACTAAATAAATCATGAAAAACTCAAATACATCAGATTGGATATTAACAGATGAACTACTACCATTAGTGTGTTTGGCTGGATATAGCTAACCAGCAGCAACAAAAAAGATGTCTATTCACAAACGGACAACGACCACAGTCTCTCTCTCCTCTCCCGGTTTTAAAAACAACCAACTCGGACCCGCTACGACGAACATATACACTCAATTTAAAAAAAGCCCTGTTCTATTAAAAAAGAGATAAAATTTCGTTTGCAGGATAAAACGTAAGCTCTTTACGTGCCCTAAACCGAAACACTCCAGACCACACACAATTCACTAGGGTTGGTCGAACAGGTGGCATTGGTTGATTCATCATTGTAAACTCACTCATACTCAAATCCGACCCTAACTGAACACAGATATCTCGCATTGTGTAGAACTGACCTATGCCCCCTGACAACTCAGATAACAGGTATGCTATCAGGCTGCTATCAGCCTTCCCGGCGCGAGATAATAATTCAAGATAAAACAGATTATCCAACACATAGCTGCATCACAAAACTGAACATTAAAAACATTAGAAACTTACCACTTATCAATATACCACCCCTAGAAATCATGGTTATTTGTCAAATTTTTGCAAGCTCCCTAGTAACTATATATATATTTTTTGTTTCCAGGAGGTGGAGCAGAATACGTTGGTAATCCGTCAAATTCCGTGATTTGCCGCCCCGGCGTTTTAATCTTACTGGTATCCCCATTTATAAATTTAAATCTGAATTTATGTTTGAAAATAGCTGAAATAAATCAGCCCTTAATGTTATGTGTGTATTTGATCATCATAAGCAACATTTTGTTCTGAGCCTAGGCAAAAGTGTCTGAGGGCACAAAATATTTTTACACAAATTATTTTCTGTTATTTAAAGTATGTGACTAGTATGAAATTCAAGCTTGATGTGGGACAGTTTAAAACAGAGAATTAGGCCTACTAAAAGATTTATCCTGGTAAAATAATGATTTGGATATATAACACCTCAAATTTGTTGACAGTCTGTTTGTTTTTTGTAGGGTAGAGTAAGACTATGCGGACCTCGGTTTTTTTTTATGATCGTTAGTCACAATTATCGATTACTTAATATTCATTTATCAGACTATGCATCTTATAAATCAGTATCATCATATTATATAGCCACAATCACAGTCAATATTTTAAATTCAAATAACTAATATAGGATTGCACTTAGTGATGAATCCTTATAAATAATAAATGAGCTGTAACGATGATATAATACAATTAGAACTGGAAGATAGTAAAAACCCCCATAATTAACCCTCCTACACTTTTTTTATATTAATGTTATGGTAACAACATAAAAAAAACATTATGTAAAAACATACGAAATATATTCTTATTTAGTTTATTTTTTCTGCGCTGTGAAGCATTGCCTTAACCCAGTTTGCGAGAAAGTTGTTGAAGCATATTCCACTAGAAAACCGAGTTCTATTTCTTCTGCACAAAAAACCCACAGAGATCTATAAAGCAGGTCCGGCGTGATATGCCCACTTTTTAAACTTCCTTTCATGGTCCTCCAACGAGCTTTTTGACTGTCTATTATAGTCCTGTTAAAATAGAAAACATGAATGTTTATTATATGAAAAAGTGTTTTATAGTTTATATAAGATAGTTATTGTTCAAAATTCAGTATCGATAGTTTCGTTTATATCGAAAGTTAATAATTGAGTAGTATCGTTTGTCCAATTATCGAAATAAAAAACCTGGTCTGCGTTATTCTAGAAAAGTATCTTTGGTCAAACTTAGTCCCCCCCCCAAGCACATCCGCAAGCGTAATTATAAAAGATGTGCAGCAATCACACAGCATAATTTTTTAACAACATTAATTATTATACCTATTCAAGAATAAAGAATAAGAATAAGACTATTTATTTGGCCATTCGGACCAATAGTAAGCAATAGACATCGTCAAGGTGTTTAATTTACTTACAAATCTAAAAAAATACGGTTTGACCCGGCCCTGGGAGAAATTGACACACTTTACATTTAAAAATATTTTTAACAACAACAACAATAAAAAGCAAGTTAAAAATAGCAAAAATAACAAATATATATCAACACAGCCCTTGTCACGGCAACAATAAAGCAAGGAGCTTACGTCATCAAACCAGCAAGGTGCGTCAAAAAGCAAAACTTAAAACAGTTATCAATGTCTAAAATGAATATAAACATAAACAAAAAAAAGACAAAATAAATTCCAAAAAATAACAACAGCCATGTGGATTAACAGCAAGTCAGAACCCATAACCAATAAAAGTAAACAACAATAACAAGTCAAAATATAGAGTCATCAATATCACAGTTCCATGAACACATTTAAAAGAATAAAAAATGGGGGGTTTATTACTAACCAGTCCATCGATGCTTCTCACTTGAAACTCTTTTATATCAACTGTAAATGGGCTTTATGAGGCCCTAATTTATGATTAAAAATTGTAATTATTGACATTGCATTGGCAATTTGACGTTTTTCTTACTAAGTCTAGCAAAATCTTTATTTATTTTTATAACTATTTCTAATATTGTAGGAAATGAAGTTTTCTACCTCTTAATAACCATAAACCAACTTACTTCCCCACCGTCCTAGAATAGATTTCTACCATTGAACAACTCAAGTATAATAAATATATAAACAAACAACAGTGGGTATAGACTCTCTAATGAATCAAGCGGCTTACAACTAGTATCTTATGAGTCAGTCTGGAGTCATGAGCACTCGCAGGTAGGAAGTAGAGCGATTCCTAAAGTTGCCTCGTACGAGCTTTCTTTTGGATTAAGTCAGAACTCTAATGTATCTTCTGAAAAAAAAAAAACCCCATTAACCCCTAATTTGGGAGTCCCCCCCCCCCCATACATTAAAATACTGTTGAAAAAGGCAAAAATAAGGCACTCCTTAGATATTGGCTTAGGAAACATTTTTCTTTAGTTGCCTCAACATAAAAAACAACTCTACTAATCCTTCCACATACATAGTTTAATATGATCTACCCATGATAGCTTATATCTATCTAGATAGATGCCCAAGTAGTTTAATCACTATCTGAGAAAGTTACTGGGGGAACTCATGTTTTTTCAGTTGTAAAGCAAAATTATTTTGTGTTTTTGAGATCATTTAAAACAAGTGTTGATTGGCATTAAACCAGTTTTTAGCCATACACAACACATTTTTCATCCATTAAAAAGTGGCTAAGCTATTTTATATTAGTGAGTTAGAAACTAAAAAAAAGTGGTTAATCATCTGCAAACCATTATCACGTTATAGCTTGAACACTTGTGAGAGGAGATCATTCATTACAACTAATGGAACAGCAAGGGACCCAGGACCGATCCCTGTGGTACCTCCATACTCCAACACAACGCGAATAGTTAGAGAGAGAACCTCCAACACTTACCCTTTGTTCACGTTCCCCGTTAGGTATGTATCTCAAATAATGCCAAATTCAGTACCAATTATACCAGTAGTTGAGACAATTTTAGGAGAGCAGTAGGTCCCTCAGGAACGCAGTCAACAAGCGCCTTGGTATAAGCATCAACAAAGAGGTAGCCCACGAGTGGAGGACCTTGGCTTCAAAACTATTATTATTACAGCTGTTTTCACCAGGACTTCAACCTGGCATTCACGGTGTTTCGTTACCTGCTCGATAAGCCAAAACTGCACAATTTGAAAGGAATATTGTTACATTTGTAAAACAAATTACTCACTTGGGGTTGTTCATGACAATTTTCAAAGGAGAGTTTTGAAAAAAATGGGTTACACAAAAGCTAGGATGGGGCCTAAAATGAAACCAGGTTTGGTCCACTGGGACCCTTCTTGTAGAATAGCGCACAACCCCTTGGCCGAGTTTTAAAAACAATCTTATGGAAATTAAATACCAGGGTAAAACAAACAATTGGTTTAGTACAAAATTGAGTAATTGGTGGTAGCCACAATTTGTAAAAAATTAAATTTTCTTTAAGAGCTCAAACTAGAAGAGCTACAATCCCATACGCATGCTTTACTTTTGAGATAGGCGTGGGTGTTCTGCGTATTTTTTTTCTATGCCACATGCACAGACACCTCCTCAACATGACACAGGAGGACCACTTTGAATTGAGTTGCCAGCACCAGGAGCCTTGGCATAGGAAGATCACTCCGCAGATATCTGGCTTGGGAGGTGATGACCTCTCTCTCTCACCGTGTCATCAATACAAGTTGACGAAATGTGGGCCCAGGGAAAATAGCTTCCGGAAGATAAGCTGGGGCGGCTATCTCGGAAGTAGTCGCACCCTCATTTGAGAGCCGCTTGAATGATGGACCAAGGTCGCTTGTGCATTTGTTGGAGGACGGTGGTTTATAAACTATAATCTTCATTAGCCATTTAAGCGTTTTGCCTTGTTGTTTCATGCAATCACACTTTTTGTAGTTTTGTTCCGCATAAAATAAACATAAGCTCTTGCTGGCTGCCTCATGAGACTGCTGTTGTCATCCACTAAACTTGTGTTCGTTATGATTGGACACATAAACAATGGGTTGTTGTTTAAGAGTTCGTTCAAATTCATCCGGGAGATACTCCACTTTTATCGGCCTACTTGGTCGTTAATCTCATGATTTTTAGAGAATACGGTCAGTATCATGCTTTATGTTTAACTAGCGGACAACAGATAGTTTAAAAAACCTGTAGAATCATTCGTGTTCCGAGAAATATGATCAAATACATTTTGTGACATTAGGCCCGAGAACTCGGAAAAACAGTAAATTAAGGGCCAGTCTTACATCAGACAGAAGATTTGTAACAACTCAGAGACTCGATATTAGGAAGGAATCGGAGGGGAAAGAATCAGGTAAATTAGGCCAGTGTCTTTACATCAGACAGAGATGACAATTCAGAGATCTCGACCATTAGTAGGTGATAGGCTTTCTACCTACAATGTTTCTCACCGAAGGTTTCCCTTTAACACCACATCATCCACAGGATAAATAGTAACTATCAATTAGTGTTTTTGCATGTGTCAGAGATAAGCATTCGCACGCAAGCACCTCGGGCTTTTTGGATAAGAACGATGGTCGTTAAGGTTTAGACACCACATTATCTATTGCAGAGGCATCAGCCCTTGTCTGGTATATCATTAACCAGCCATTCTGCGCAATCTAACTGATCTACAATCTAAGTCTCCTGCAATGAGCAAAAACTATTATAGGCCCACTGTCCCTTCACCTCGATGTTCCTAATGAGAAAAGAAAAATAAAGTCAACCGCACATAATTATAGGGCCAATTAAGATTGATCAGATAGACGAAAAACTTCTCAAACATGCTCCATAAAAATTTTTTATATCCCCCTGAGGGAGGTCTCTGTATTAATGGAGATCCGAACACCCAGCTTAAGAGTCTAGCAAATAATTATTGGCAGACCATTTCAGATGTTTCATTTCACGTACTAGTAGTCACTAGTTGTCAATTTCGCAGTAAAATTAATACCACATTATTTCTAACACTAGTATGCCTCAGATGTCCACGCTCTAATATGAGCCTGCCTTCGACAGAGCAACATACTAGCTTGCTGTAAAGTTTACTGAATAAGTAATCCCAAAATCACGAGTTATCTGTCTAAACACCAATTTGTTCACTGACACATAAAAGCCTACAAAGCCTGAGAGGTCAGACAAGTTAACATTCGTAGCATGTTCTTACTTTGTCATATTAGTGATTGAGCATTTAGATACAAAATACCTAGGATTTTAACAGTCATTTTCGGGATATTTTCGGAGGCACATATCCATTACAGTTTATAGGCGGTCTCAGCATGGTGACGATTTAATGTTAGATGGCCTGTCTAACCTCCGGTTGTACACCTAAGAAAATCTAACACGACGTTTTGTCATCCTTCGAAGATTAGGTTATAAACAAACTTACTTACAAAGAATTCCTTCGTTCCCAGAACGTCCGGGCTTAGTAAAACATGTTCACATGATTCATCACAAACACCAATCTTAAAAGGACTTTGTTACTCCATCGTAATTTTGGGTTTGAGTTCAATGTACAAATCAAAATCATTCTACTTTAGATTGGGTTAGGAAAAACACCTCCATATCTTCCTTGGTTAGTTTAAGTGCATCTAATCGTGGATTACAAAAACCCAAGATCTTTTAGAATGCCCACCCTTTTAGCTTAGGTTTCACCATTTGCATTTGGTTCCCTTACAATTGGCTTGTAACTAATTAGGTTCTTTCCCATAAGATAAAGATTTCACCTGACGAGTCTTAGGGCCTACTTCTTCTTCCTTGGTGGGTCACAAAACCACTCATTGATGGTTTCATCACTTTTGGTCTCTAGGTGGAGGTAGGGTTTTCTGTTTTCTTTGCGTTAGCCCTGGTAATTGTCCGCTATACAAGTTGGCTTTTAGTTTGCAACAGAAACTATTTCGCATTACCTCACCTCCCTGAGGAAGTTACGATATAAAAGGAGTGATGTTTTTAAACAGTGATTTATTACCAGGTCCTATCCTGTTGTTCCATCACGGTTCCTTCTATAGGATAATTTCTTGGGCCGTGTCCTGTTTATGCACTTAGGTTAAGACCTTAGCACAAACTAGGCCTATCTCGTTTCATATGCTTAAGACTGACGATCCTTAGAGGCCCCTGTCGATTTGTTCCGAGTATCTGCTAAGCATTTTCCGCTTGTATTACCCATTAAAGAAACCCAGAGTTATCATATTTGGCTCTAATAGCGACCAAGTCCTTCTTTCAACTCTAAACATATTGCTGGAAAACGACGGAGAGGGTGTTTGTTACGTCCATGTCTCTCACAAAGGAGCAACATTACTCAAACTAAGCTTGATCAAGGTTGGTCACAAAACAATATTTAGAATAATTGGCCAGTTACTGGCTTTCGTCTATGTTTTATCTGCGTTTTACTAAAAAACATGTTTACTCTCTTACGGACATGTGACCACATAAACCACTTTTATAATGGTCGGAAATTGTTCAATTTAATTATTCAGACATAGATCATTTTCTAACATCCACACAGCGACGGATGGTTATTGGGATGAGCAAAAACAACCCATCACAACACAGAGCAAGGCTTCACATCAATACTTAATTTGCATCTTCTACCACATAACAAATACGACTATCTTGGCCGATTTATGCCTCATCTTTGCTAGGTATTTCAATCCCATTAACCACTTCTGGTTTTCATAATTTGATTTTCAATAAAGGCCGTTTCGTGAATTAGGTGAAAATCTTTATCAATTGATTTTTTATATTTATTTAGTATAGGATGATTATAACCTCTGAATCATATTCCATTTAGTTGCTAAAAGTTATATACAGTTATTAATGTGTAGACTTTAATGCACAACTTTCCCAAAAAAAAAGAATTTTTGAAAACTGCTGGATAAACAATGGTTAGTAATACGATGAAGAAATCATGAACAACCAAGACAATTACCAAACATATAATTATGAACTTATATGGAGCTTTATAAAACTTCCGGATAGACTTTAATCAAGCGGCCTTCCACTCATTCGGATTGTATTATTATTTAGATGGAGTTGATTTGGTTTTTTAATCTGAATGAATAATTTAATATTACAATTTTAACTATATATGATTTGAAGTTGGTTATAGAGTAATTTTTATATGTAGAGCAGATTACGCACAACAAGAAAGTAACTACTTATTGTTTGAAGAATTTAAAACACCATGCGATCACAAATATTGTAGGAATAAATTATCTGATGATATTTCTATATGACAACCCTTTGTGGATTTGGCTCCTGATTACCCATGGAGAGAATGACTTTCTCTCCATTTCACTATAGCAGTTGCTTACTGCTATCCGGGCAAGCGTGTAAGTAAATTGTAACTGGTTTTCTGATAAGTAGGCTGTTGGTTGGATTTTGTTATTTTGTAATGTTATTGATTAAATTTAGTGTTATTAAAATTGGTATAGATGTATTATTGCGGGATTGTATTTGGGATGTATTATAACTAATGTTGACCATACAATTATTATAACATTATATCGAAGTTTTATCAATATATTGAATCGGTTTGCGATAAGTGTAGAGTTTATCGAATAACATTGGGTGTAGGCTCACTCACAAAACGCGCTCCCTGTATAACCTTCCTTTGTAACCTTAAATTTGTAAAAATAGGGCTCGTGTGGAGGGTTGGGGCGAGTTCCTGGCTAGGGGTTTGTGGGGGGTGTGGGGTGTGGGGGGGGCTGACGTTTTCGGGAGGGGGGATGGCGGCGGGGTAGTAAGGGTAAGGGTTGGAGGTAGGTCGTGTTAACCATGCACATTTGAAAGAGGGTTGCAATAGTGTTTATATTTTATTATCTAAAACGTATCTATATATATTTACCTTGAACCACCACCCCCTCTGCGACAAACAACGTTAGTATCGAGCATAGTCATAACTTAACTAGAATTGCGGGAAATGATTACCAGCCTTAGCAGTTAAGTTTGGAATCTTGTAGCCAACAGATGTTCCTAAAATTAAGTACTTCCAAGAACGCTAAAAGTTAGAATAGATGTCATCTTAATAAAAGACTGAATCTTTCTCAATACCGCTTATACATATCAAATTATGAGAATTAATGATGCAAGTAGTAATAACTAAAGATTAGCGTGGAATATGTTCTAACATGTGTATGGCCGTGCCTTTCTTGTGGGAAGAGCATCCTAATACATCATGCTCTGATGGTTTAAGGTATTCTGACTACCACTCAGCACACTAATCACACAGCGAAGGGTGTTTTTTGGATTGGTGTTTTTTATTTTTTTTTTTTGTTGTATTGTTTTTGTGTTTTTTGTTGTGTCTGTTAGGCTGTTTTTTTTTTTTTTTTTGACGTTGACTACTTGTTATATGGGGTCTCTTTCCACAATCAATTTCAACCAGAAGAAAAGAAGAAAAAAAATAATTTTTTCAGCCAAAACACCTCAGTTTTTTATTGAAACTTGGTTCATTTTGTTCTATTTATAGAGATTGTTAATAATCCACCACCAAATTTTAAAGATTTCTTATCTCACATACCTTTTTAGTTATGGCACTTTTGCTACTTTAAAGTTTAGTCGTTTCTCAGTTTTATGTTTCTTCCCGTTCCGAGCCATAAGCAGTAGCATTGGATAGTTTGGCCCAAGTAGTAATTTTTTAAAAAAGTGTTAGTTTTGGTTTGTTATTGTGTGATTAGGAGTAGAAAAAAAAATTCTCATTCACTTATTTGGCCACCCAATATCTTGTCTTTTGAAATTTTCAAGGTTTGTTAGTTTTTTAAGGTAGGTATTAGGTTTAATTTATAAGTATAAGGAGGATGTTATAAAAAAATATATAAACATTACCCTATAGCTAAGCATAATATAAAATATTATAAAAAAAATATTTTTTGAAACTTTTGTACAATTATAAAAAACGGGGGAACATTGGGCTCAGGCTGTTTTTGTTTTATAATTTGTAAATATCTCAAAAAGGGGAATGAGGGATAATCAAGAATTTTTCCCCCCTAAAATTATCTATATGATCCTGAGTGGGGCTTTAATTTATGTAAAAATTAAAAGTTTTGTGGTATTTTCTTCCTTCTATAAAACTAAGGGCCGTTGTCAAGTAGTTTACAATATAGTTATGTGTGTACAATCAAAGAAAGCTGGTAGAGTTGTATGTTGTACCAGTCTCAATTGGTCTACAGATTGTTAATGAAGATTAAAGATTAAATTTTTAGATAATTTTTAATTTAACATTTTAATAATTATAATGTTCTATGTAAACATTTATAATTATGTATAATATTTTATATACGAAGCTTAGTTTTTTAACACAGTACTGTACCTAGGTTCAATGTCACACATTCATGGTGTTAAATAGATTAGGACTTACAGAAAAATAAACAGGGCTAAGAATATTCTACGCCTCCTAATCTGCGGCAAAGTATGGCAACTCGAGTGTTTCATGTGCTTGACAGGCTGCTTTGTCTAGGCAGTGTATCTGACAGTTATGAGCAGAGTCTCTGTCCCAAGATGGAAAGGGTGAACAGTGTTATAAGCTGTTGGTGGTGTTATATAAGTGTGTTGGTGTGATTACCTCTTTCTTTGTGATTTATGATAATTGTGTTAGTTTGTGTGTCTGAGTGTTTGAATTGAGTTGTTATTAACTAAGGTGCGCAATCTTTTAAAAAACCCTAATATTAATACAAAGATTTAATGATATTCCATTTATACTTGTGATAGATCAAATTGTTGAAGTGTATTTTTGAAATGAAATTTCGTTGTTTGATGAAGCATTTGTAAAATGGAAGGGGAGAAATTTTAACCTGCCTTTTAATATCAATTAGAAAATGGACAATAAGAGTGATGTAGTATAGGGATATTTTAAAAAACTGACAGAATGCCACAAATTAACTTATGTTACAAAAAAAAGGGCTATGAAATGTTAGTGATTTGTCTGGATGAAAATCCTCAACTTGATATTTTTAAAATAACGAATTAAGTGAATTAGATGAATAATGGATATAATTAATACATTTGTTTGCATCATTAAGAGTTTATTTTTGACCAGAGTGGACGAATTCCTCCAAAAAAGTCTGTTGTGATCTTTCTAAAATAAACATTAAGAAACCCAGTTAAAATGGCTTTTAAGAAGTTGTATAAGGTATTCAGCAAAGTCAGGCTTGTTTCACAAAAGGTTTAAAGGTATATACCAGTGGCGAAAAAGTATTTGTGCGACCAATTGACCTTCTAAAGAATATATTCTCTACTCCAAATGAGCTGTGAAGAAGAATCACATAGATGATGATCTTTCTTTACACTGCGACTGAACTGAAACTGAAAACTCAGTTACAAAAAGAGAGAGGCTGGATTCTCTAAATTCCTCCGTTTTACGGATATTGGTTGTTCACCTCTTGAAATTACATTGGTTGTTTGAAATGAAAACTCCAAAATTGGTTTTATGCACATAAATAAATTAGAAAAGAATACTGCATCAAAATGTAAAACTTTAGTATGTTGAAAGATTGAACATACAGTTTTGAGCTCATGTTCGAGTTGCACACCAAAACATACCTAAATTGCAAAAAAAACAGCTGTAACAAAAAGCAGATGAAATGGACCCTGCTTGTTTGAGAATATAAAAAGATGAAGTAAATAAACATGGTTCATCCAAAAAGAGTGAAGAAGATACAAGACTTATTAACGCATTTCCAGCATCACTGTAATTTTGGTCGTCTGAGAACAAAAAATCAAAGATGCTTTTGAAGTGGTCTGAGTTATTTTGTCTGTCTAGGACATCGGACACAAAAAATGTGTATCACGCATAAGAAAAATGGGACTTTTTGGCCCCATGAACCCTGAACCAAGGAAAGACGGGAAAAGAAAACTCAGTTCCCCTGAGAGTTGTGGAAGCTTGGTCACAAATTTTTTATCCAAAGCGTAAGACCGGTACGGAGATCAATCAAGAGTGTTTTGCCAGGTATGAAAGATGGTAGTAAGACCTGAGGGAGATAAAGAAAAAATATGAGAAGAAAAATGATTAATTTTAAGTAACCTCAATGAGAGATATTTGATCAAACTTCAAAAAGGTGAACATCCTGGACATAAAAAATAGGGTTTCTCGCAAGTCTTTTGTACTCTTTCTGTTCCTCCAATATGGGTGTGTTTCTGGACTGTCGGTGCTTAGTGGAACACACTCCTGTTGTTGGTGTGCTTGTTACTTATTCATGTCAAAATGGTTTGTTGCTCTTAATACATTTTGACAGCACAAGACTTGGAAGGAGAGTGCACAAAGATCTACAAAATATCTTTCCTTTTTATGTGAAAAATCCAAACTCAAATTAACTGCGATGCTTAAGGCTGATGTGAAAAGCATGTCCCTCAAAAGACATATCTGACAAGCCATTCTTACAAGCACAAAGTTTGAAAACCTATTGATAGAAGATGTATTGAATAGAATTCAAACAGTGGGGTAGCTACAGACAGGACACAGATGATAACACAGAAACTTTCTAAACTATTGATTGAATGTTTGTTGACGGAAATCAGTTTTGGGCCAAACAAAAATAGAAAAAAACTGATCCTCCTTCAATCTTATATTGCGCAAAAAGACCAGGGGTCTGCTCAGCTATGTGTTAAATGCTTAAAGGATAAACTGTGCGGCAAACGAAGCCAATTATTTAATGGACTTTAGTGAGAATTTCTCATTTTGTGATTCAAGATGAGGGTTGTCTGGTATATCATTGGACCT
>NW_025786951.1:0-25000 GCF_021130785.1 Homalodisca vitripennis
TTTTATTAATTAATTATGTTACTGCTAAAATGTTGACTAGAGGAACATGATTTTACATGTAGCGCAACGCATGTACTGGGTTTACAACCGTTCCACGATTTTTGTTTTAAGTTTAGTTTAGATCAATATCTTTTAAAGATTGTTGTGATATTTTTGAAGTATATTCTTTTTTTACATTTGTTGAGTGGCAGATAATATAGATTAAGTATTGCATAGTCTTGATATCTTTAACATGCATTATGGTTTTAAGAAAGCCTTCTTTCTTAAAAAACACATCAACATTTAGGAAGGTAATGATTTTTACGGGTATGCATTTAATATAAAACATTTATTCATGAACATTTATACAATCTTTGAAGAGGTCTTCACCATATAAATATTTGCTCAGAATGTTTAGTTAAAAGATTAAATCTTTAACTACTTATTTTTTTAAACACCGTGTTAACGATTACAGAATTCTATAAATGATTTATTTTCGTATAACAAGAAATGGACAATAATGGACAATACACAAATGTTATTGATAGTTTTGTATATCTTGTAACGTGTAGGAGTCGCTCTTTTACAGAAAGAATACGCGAAATCGTAGTTAATTAAATGTGCTTTACTCTTAAGTTTAAAACTCCAACAATATTCAAAGGGAACAAAACCTCATTTAACGAAACCTCGTAAACTTTCGCATTTTGAGTCGCTGAGTGATGATTACAGACTGGGAAAGTGGGCAGACTTTAACTAACTCGAGGCAAACGACATTTCCTGGATGAGGACCGATGAAAGAAATTCCATTTCTCCCTTCTCCAGCCCTCCCGTCAATAACTTGTCAACGGCGTTATTGAGGACAGAGACGCTGAAAATAATGTTGGGTCAAAATGAAAAATTCATAAATTTTAAATATGTTTCTACTTTTTTAATAACTGCTTAAGTTTAAGAAAATCAAAGAAAAGAGTTTTAACAAATAAGTAGTTATTTATTTCTGGCCACTTTAAGCAGCTTATTAAAAATGGTACTGTTTTATTGTGAAACTGAAATATACTATTATCAAATAAAAAGGTTTTAATGTAATTAAAATCAGCAAACGAGATTCACAACATGGACTTTGTGTGATAACTAATTACACCAGACATGCGGGTTGCTTCTATCATTGTTTAATGGAAAACCGTGACACCTCATTTAGAGTACTTTGTTCAGCTATAGTGGAATGATATGCTAAATTAATTGTATTATGTTCAACAATGTTCAACGTTGAATATTGTTTTGTGGTGTCTATTAAATGGAAAATCCACCAACCATTAGTTGTTTCTCAGGATCGAAAATAATACGATTACAATCTGTCTCAATAACCATATTTGGCGCTTTCCATCGAGCTGAAGTCACATCCGTGACTTGGAATCAATGCAGTATGAAAATTATAATTTTGGGAGTTTTTTAATATTTGGAACAAGTAACAGGATTTCAATGTATTTTCCTTAACCAAACAACAGAAGTTATTCCAAGCCGTCCAACAATAAATACTGACGTAAAATGCACCTAAAAGCGACTATTAGGTGTAACTTTATAAATCACAGATAAATTTAGATTTTATGATAACTGCAAAAGAATTATTGTGCTGAGGACAACAAATCTAAGTTATGTAAAAACGTTTGGAACATAAAAAACTAATTAATTGCCCACCATAGTTAACATTAGAATAACATTTAAAATAGTTTTACTATTTGTTTACTACTACTGAAAATGAGTTCTATATTTGAAAAAACAAAAATACAAATTTTGGTCAACATAGCTGAAATAAATGTGTCTTTCAGGATCTAAACTGCTCTTTAAGATTAGTTTGAAATCCACTAACTGTGGGTCCAAACCTCCAAAAATAGAAGGAAATATAGCCAATGCACTATAATTTAATATTTGAAAGGGAGACATATCTGCAAGCGAAATATCAAATTAAATTAATTTTTGCTCAATACGGACAGCACTCCTAAGATTCTGAATATGTAAAACGAAAAGTATATTATGTAAACGAGATCCACACCATGACTTTGTGATAGCTTATAAACCAGATTCCGGATTTTTTATTTGGCATCTAATTTTTTCAATGATAATGGCATAAACCGTAATCTTCTTTACGTTTTAAACGGAAATAAATATATGTAAGCTGCGAAATTTTGACACACAAAATGTATCTCATTATGTTTTTGATTGTTTTCCCGTGTACCCAAGTGGTACCTAAAAAATTAATTTCCTTAAAAAATTAAGCATTCGGTGCGCCCGACGGGGTACGAAAGCCCGGTATTTACCACATATGTACCCGATTGGGTTGATGTGGTTGTCGTGTACGTGTTAATAAAAACCCGTGAAACCTCATTTAGAGTACTGTATAGTTGGAATGATATGCTAAATTAATTATATTATGCAAGTTCAAGATTATTAAACTTGTTGAATATTGTTATTGTGGTACCTAGTTGATTGCCACAGTCTTTTAGTAAAAGACAAACTTGCTTGCTGTGGTTTTTTTTGTGTGTGTTTTTCAGCAATACATCTGTTTTGTGCCTTAGTTGTGCCTAATATTGTGCTGGATTGTAAGAATATATGTGTTTCACATTACTAACGGTGCAGATTTTCCATATTTCGTTTGAAAGAGGTAAGTTTATTAAACATTTCAAACTGCATCGAAGCATGTTAATTATATACTATTTTATAAAAATATAATAGTGTACCTCATTCAGCATGTTTATATGTGTGTTACTCAACAATGTAAACCCTACCGGACCGATTGTACCGAAATTTGATATATCTGCAATTCTTAGGGTTCCTGGTTTATATATAGGCCCATTCCTATTTCAACAATCCCTGCTACGCCCCACTGGTCTTCACAACTCCTTTTTGGCTTAGGATTTGGGCTTTTGGTTCAAGATAATTATATTTCCGATGGCAATGTTGTGAGTTCTAACTTGTTTGCAACAAGAAAACATGTCAAAAAGTGTATATTTATTGCCATTGTAATTTACTCCGGTTTTAGTATACCCCGATGAAGTAACTTTATTTACATACACAGGTCCAAAAAGTCTCCAGCTGTCAAAAACACAACTAACGCAGCTTTTATAACAGTAAGCATTTGTATATGCTTATATATACCTATATCCGTAGGTGAACCTGCGGAAGGATCATTAACGTGTTATGTGGCCACTGAGGTGCACAAACACCACTGGCGAGCCGAGAGAGGCGCAGCAGAATGGGAGTGCTTGACAACCACTACCTAGGGGAGTGTCTGAGCGAGCACTGCCCCGCAAACAAAGATCCGAAGATCCGATCTTCTCTACACACGAGTTGTGTTTTCACGGCCGCAGTCACGAGATGGCGGGCCGATAAATAAATAAAAATCCGGCATTGCTCGAGATTTGCTCTGTAAAAGAGCGGCAGTGAGGGTGGCACTGCCTCAGGGGAGTGCTTGGCAAACCACTTACCCTGGGCACAGTTCAAGAGGCCCGCGGGCCGAAACTGATGCACATCACACACGATTTGTGTTAAGACGCGCGCCCGGCCCGTGACGGTGTGGTCCGTTTGCAACGGGCGCGCTCGGCTGCAGTCACGAGTTTGGCGAGCCGAAAGAGAGATCCGCACACAAGAGGCTTAGGCCGATGATTAAGCGAGATCTGTTTCTCTCTCGCACATGAGTTGTGGAAACAACAATCTCCCCGGCCTGAGGGCGTCCCCTGGACGCTACGACGTGAATTCAAGCCCCGGTAACCACACGTGGCTGGTCCGGGTGCCCATTTTAATTCCATCCAGTAGCGACAAGTCGCCCCAGGCCCAACGCCCGCTCGTAGTATTCTTGTATTACAGAGCGTTCCGCTTGCCATGGAATACTATAGCAAAAAGTTATAGTAAGTTTGTTTTTGATATTTGCACTACAGTACTAACCAAGCACTGCATACTTAATATTTGCTAAATATATATTTTATCGAAACTTTTGATTTTCCTTACCTGTAAATTTTTCTTAACTTTATGGTCTATAGGGATTGAAGGAAAAGTTGAAATAAGAAGCGTTGTTGATATGAAGGTGTCTCTATGGTGTCGAGACTATAAATGTAAAAAAAATGAAAATAGTGGTTAAGTTCATTAAATAATGGTTGTACTATCCAAATTTTTTAAACGTAGCAGTTTGGTCACATTTAACAGGCTCTTTATATTAATAATATCTATTTTCTGCAATGCAACTTTAGAGAACAAGATAGGATTTTTCGCAACTTTAGAAACCAGTAGGGCGTAGCAAGGAGGGATTTTAGAAGTAAGAATAAGCCTGTATATTAACCAGGGAACTCTAAGAATGACAATGAAATAATTCAGTACAATTGATCTAGTAAGAAAAACACACGCGCGCGCACACATTGTATTATTTCTGGCGATCTGAGTGAGTATATGTGAATTGACATGAAAAAATACCTTTATTATAGATGCGGGGTTGTAGAGGTATAAATACCGATACCACTCAAACATTTTGTGCGAGCAAGTAACTTTTAGAAAGCGGATTCCCTTAGTAACACATACGGGGGAGCTTGGCGGTTGGTATCTGAATAAGGCAAAATAAAAAATGGAGAACCCAACATATGAACGTGCAATCCAGGGGCTAGAAAATTAAATAAACTTTTTACTGAAATAAAATTGCTGGTTTGAATTATAATTTGGCTATTCCATATAGGAGTAGTTTCATCAAAAAAAGCAACGAAAGATATTCAAGGACTATTATTCCGTATGAGAGACAAATTAAAATAAAACAAGTTTTGCAGAATCAGAAAACTCTACTTGACCTTACAGATTCCGAGAAACGACGCCATTGCGGAGATAAAGTTGAAGAGGGAAAGACTTATCTCAATTGTCAGTATTTCCTCTCTAGCCATTTCTGTCCAATTCTAGTAGATAACAATTTTATACGTTATTTAAAAGAATTATAACGAAATACAAATAATCCTATTGTATTGATTATAAATAGAAACTAGTATATAGTATTCCCTATACGTTATAAATTAGAAACAGTAAATACTGCATCTATCTTTCCTGTATATATTTATTTCCTAGAAATAGAACATAAGTATAAGTACATGGATTATTACAGGATACGTATTATTATTCAATACTTGTCTAGCAACTTCTAATACACCATATTTGGCCTCGAAATTACATTATAATGACATAAACTTGCACCGTTTCTCGCTGGATATGAATTATTCACAAGTATGAGATTTGAATCGAGCCACCGACCACTCAGATCAAAACTAAACCTACATTTAATTGATCAATTGAATTGTTGATTTTATACAAATTGAATAAAGTTTTAACATTAATAGAAGTGAAAATCCGTAGGATAATATTACAATCGATCGATCAATTATTTAAATGGTGAAGGATTACGGGATCATACACGATTCGTACATATTCCATTGGTTGTGTATGAATACAACAGAAAATCACGAGTAAACGGCATTTGCTTTTTCTTAGTTGTTACACTGTGAAATGTACGTCTAATTATGCTAACATGAAACAACTAAAAGACATATGTTGTGATTATAACACTATAATTAAAATTAATAACGATAAGGTTATACTTCTAAACACAAATATATAAAACCTACCACCAAAGACAGGAGGAGGATGAAAGAATCCTTCATGAAATTTTCTATGTCATCACCACAGCTTGACTCAAGAATTTAGAACAATCTAAAAGCGACGCTTTTTATTAATAGTAACTGACTTAAAAGAAAGTACCTAGCAGTACTTAGTAGCGGTTGATTTAGCAGATACATCTCTGTATATAAAAGCCCTCTCACTTACCCATCATCACTAATTCTCCAACTTCCCGTTATCCCAGAAAGTTGAAATTTGTTACACGTATGCCTCAGGTATTATAAATAGCCCAAATTAAAACCCCATATATAGTGTAAAAACCAATACATTTACAACAGTTTCAAACATCGATAGGGGTTTAAATGGGAGTTACAACCCTAGAAGAATATATGTTGTTTTTTAAACATCACGATATCCTAGAAAAATGAGTTGGCATACACACGTCTCATAATCCCAACAGATAAAAAACATCGTTCATCTAAAACAAACCACCCATAGACGGGTTTTAATTAATGGGGGCTGCAACACCAAGAATGGCAATATTTTTAGTTTTTTTATCTTCCTGCTGTCCTGGAAAGATGAAATTTCACAAACACGTGCTTCATGACTTAAAAGTATAAAATACTGAAGAATTTGTACAAATATCTAACATCCATAGGGATTCAATTGCGGTTGGAACCCCTAGAAGAGCTATATTTTGTTTTTACAATTTCCCGTGGTCCTTGAAAAGTGTAGTTTAAAACACATACGTTCTTAGCAGACTACCGACACCTAAAATACCTTAACTAGAAATACATTAAAATTGCCTAAATTAGTATCTTTTGAGAAAAGTAGACTTTTCAGGCCTATGAATGTGTATACTTTCTTGATCTGGGCACACATGAAAAAACTACTACACCACCGGAAATAGATTCCAAGGACGGGATGTAGACACTGTTTAAATCAACAGTCTTGATGGCAATAATAATGACACTGGAAATACCTCAGAGCAAAAGTAATTGTTTTAAGTTTCAGTATACGTTTTGACGGAAGACTTTTCAGATTTTTGTATGTATTTCTTGATCGAGGGAATAGGTCAAAGTCTACTATGGTACGTGAAATATGATTGATTAGAACCAGATGTGATTTCTTACACGCTATAAATGAAAACAATAGCTGGTGGAGATTATTATCTTTACTTATTATTACTTATTTTAACTTTTGATCCTCTTAACAACGAACACTGCAATAATACTACCATAAACATGTCTACTTACAATTCAAAATTATCATAGAATTACCATAAAATCCTTTCAAACAAGATTATTATAAACTTATTATTCCTTCACTACGGTCAAAATAATTCAAGTTTTACTCTTCAACTTACAGAGCAATGTTTAAAACTTAAAACTTAATAAGTCCAGTTTTTTATTAAATTATTTTGTCATTTTCGATTTTTACATGTACATCATCACGTTTATGAAATGTTTATTTTTGAAACGTTAAACCTTTTTTTTAGTATTTGAGACCTGAAGAGAGGGCAAGCATCACTTTTAGTGAAATTGTGTTTCGATTATTCTAATACACAACGAGGGGAATGTATTTTATCTCCATTAATAATATATTGCAATAGAATATAATAAACTAATTAACCATATATTGTAAACATTAATCGAATTGAATGTATCTTACTATTAAGGTAAGTTTACAATTAATCGGTAAACTAACATTTGAATTTAATTTGTGAAGAAGGCTTGAAGGGTAGATTAATGTCGTACGTACACAGTTTTATCAGTTCTATTTATTGTTATGTTATTATTTTATTTTTGTATTTTCGAAAACACATGGCATAATAATGTGTAATATCTCACATAAGTAATATGGATAATATTGCTCATCGAAGTATTAAAAAAACTATATATATCCTTCGAATGAGATATAAAACTCCAGATGGGAGAAACGTCTGGACAAACATCCGCCGGATGTAACAAGAAACTCGTATCTGCACAAACAACTGTTCCATGTGAACAAGAGGTGCTGGATTATAATAACCAAGTGCTTCGCACAACTTTTTAAATAAACCACGTATTGATAGATCTTACAAATCAGTAATATATTTACGGATTTAAATCGTTTTTTCATTTTAGTTTATAACACAAAAAGCAAATATTCGTATAAATATTTGGAAGTTAATAGTTTCCATTTTTTATTATTATGTTTTATATATATATATATATATATATATATATATATATATATATACATATAAAACATAATAATATATATATATATATATATATATATATATATATATATATATATATATATATATATAACATAACATATTTAGGGTCCGGTTCGATTACGACCCAAACATTAGTTTAGTTTAAAATAAGAGGGTCGTTGGCCCAAACGATCAGTGGTGTAATCGGACTGATTTGTTTCATAAAGTAAAACATAAGTAAAATGGGTCGTTGGCCCAACGAACCGTATTTACAATTTAAACAGTAAATTTACAATCAAGGTTCGTTGGCCCAACGATCAAAAAATTTACTTACAAATACTAATAACGTATATGGTTCGTTGGGCCAACGACCCTATTGGAGTAACAAGTTAAATTGTAGAATGCAGGTTCGATTACACCACTGTTCGTTGGGCCAACGACCCGTTTTATAATTTAAAGAGGTTCGATTAGTCCCACTGGGGTCGTTGGCCCAACGACCCGATCAAATAAAACATTGCATTTCAAATGAAAAGGGTCGATTACTCCACTGACCGATTAGTCCACTATGGACAAGGGCAGGTGGTATGGCAGCCGCTCCTCCTGCACTGTAGTAATTTTATCTTCATTATGAGCGTGAATACATTTGATGAAAATATAAATATATATAACTATAAATGTTATTATAAATTATAAATTAATTAAATGCAGGTATGAGGTAACTTGTATATTATTAATTTTTTTGTCGGTACAGAAAAAAATTACATTGGTTAATATAAACGTAATGTATTTTTAGTTATAATTTATTCTACATCATTGACGTGACTAAACAAATATATGTTTATATAAAATTTGTATAAACGGCAAAAGCGTGATTTAATCTTTATTGAAACTACATTAGTATCGATTTTTTTATCATATACATATACATGTATAAGTAAAAGAACTGGCCAATTCTCTTCAAAAAGCCAATGTATAATGTTCTGAAGCATTTAAATATTTTCGTGTATCTGGTACATTTCTTCAGATGGATATAAACTACATTTACAGTACATATTAAAGGTAACTATCAATCATTAAAGCTTAATTGAGAATATGTTGCCAACTTTAAAATAGAAGCCTATATTGATCTAATATTGATTGTTAATGGGATGTGAGAGAAGGCATTACATTATCCTATACCGGGTATTCTATATGAGGTAATCTATAAACGTAATGCAGCTGTTAGACTCTTAGTTAAAAGTAGAATAGTGTAATTTGTGGTAATATATTAGAAATACAATTTTATTAGTGATATCGCAAAAAGAATTCAAATAACACATGCAACTGTGACAGTACAGTACTACTAGAGCTTTAATTTCCCATAAGTTCAACATTATTCTTTTGATGGGGTCTTCTTCAGTTTATTTCCAAGTTGAAACATGCAAACTTGAATTGATGTATCCGTGACAAACCTTGTTATAATTATTAATAGTTTTAATGTGATGTAAACGTTTTCTTTGGCGTCTTCATCGTAGCTTTGTACGTTGTGATGGCTGAGGAGAATAGTGATAACTATCGACCGTAACATGAAGTCGCAGTCATTTACATGATTTTATTCAGTTTTCATTGAGCCCTGTGGTTTACTTTTACAGTTAATTTACATAATAAAAGATGGTAAACGGATTAGGTCTTCGGTTTACACGGCCGGTGTCATAACCAACTGTTTCGGCCTAACCGTGGAAAGCTACCCTCCGCCACAATATTGTTCCGGTTTAAGATCTGTTGTTTAAGATAGTTCCCCACATAAAAACCGATACATTGTAAGAATTTAATTGGGTAAGCATCGTTTCGACGAGGTGCAAACTGCACAACACATCAAATATTATCAAATCATATAGCTCGTGTTTTAGTGTTTTAGGTTATTTATCAACTATCGAGAAGTCTTCTATGAAATTTTTAAAACCTTCAAATTTGTGTACATTATTTACATTTACTCTATATCATTGTCCAGTATGACTTAGACAGTGAAGCAGTGGACCTGTACAGAAGGAGAATCAATCGTGGCCATTAGGCAAACTAGGCGGCCGCCGAGGACGGCAGCTTTAAGGGGTGGCCAAAAAAAAAATTACAAGAATGTGTATAAATTACTTTACAGAATCCGAGCCAAAAAATACATAAAACAGGCTTGTGTCACTTTAAAATTCAACCTTTATCATATCAAACATTACTTAGAGTGTCAGCGTAAACCTTAGGTAAATTGAATATAGTACAATAAACCTTTGTAGTTACCCTCTATGTGAAATTGAAGACGGCAACAGTTTTAGTGTTGTGCTCGGAGTTGTGCGTGATGTGGCCTCGAAAAGCATATTGTCGCATCGCTTCTATAACCCCATTACTACTACTTGTCTAAACCTTTACTCAAGTCGGATGATTGATCAATCATTAGGCTAGTTTTGAGGGTTTTTTATCGACTCTGTGTTAATTTTTATTAACGGTATCTAATGTTGCTTGATTATGCGAGCATCCCGTACGTAAGAGGACACGCTAGTGTATGCTGCCTGCTCTTCCGGGGCTCTATATTTAACATGGAGCAAAAATTGAATGGAAAATAGGCACTTGACTTGTCTCAAACTTGATTTCTCAATCTTTCATTCCACAAACAGACTTTATAGTGGAACGCCTGGGGGTTTTGACCTCGGATTACAACTACAGTGAATGCATTTATTGGTCGATGTGGTATTTTGTTTTTCAGACTATAAATTGCAATGTTTATCAAATTCTTTATCAAGGTTTTTTCATTGTTTAAACAAATTACTATAAAAATTAATCTTTGAGCATCTAGTTTTGCTCTAAATTGTATTTTTTCAAATTATATTTGAAATTTCACCTAAGTAGATGTAGAGAAACATCTATTAAGAACACTACTCTTGGTGTGTTTTTGATTATATTTAGGGTTGTCGGGCTCTTGAAATGTAGTAAAACGTGGAGGGAAGAGCGGAGCTGCAGGTGCAAAGTACAATGGAAATATGTAATATAAAATATTAATATACATGTCGCCTTATTTTCAGATTGTAGGACTGTACGTCCACGCCCAGTTTGACGAGGGTGGCTGACGTCACTTTTCTGCAGGGTAGGACAGTTAGTCCACGCCGACACCTGTGGACTAACTGTTCTTCTTTTCAAAACTGACCTGGCCGTGCATTAGTTTTTCTACCTGCACTTATTCTTTATTCTAGTCAGTGATGCTTCCACTACATTCGCACAGCGTACTGCTAAATCAGTGAATATTAACAACAGTTTACTCAAGCTACCACATATCTTAACGGGATTATATCTTAACGAATTCCATATAGCATTATATTACTCTCTGATTAATTTGGCATTGTCCTAATGAATCATAAACATCTACAGTAAGTTTGTATTATTTATTCCTTATATTGGACCATCGTTTGTATAATACTGTACATACCAGTAGACACGTTACTCGTTGTACACGTTAATTGAAATGGATGGTTTATTGTTTTATTAACATTGTTAATAGTTAAAATAACAATTTAGTTCATATCTAATATACCAATTTTAAAGTTGTACCAAATTAAGTTAAATAGATACGAAGACAAAATATTTTATTGCCTTAAATAGTAGCTCTTGGCATATAATCCAAACAGTAAACAAAACATCTTCCTACACAGACATACTAACTTACATAATAGTGACCTGATGCCGCTAACGATACGTTGTAAATATCACTCAAACAGGAATTCGATGAACGGCTAAAAAATGTGTCTAGTTTCATTCAAACTTCCCATTGCTATTCATCTCTATATCCCGCTGCGAAAAAATGTAACGTTATTTCAAATAGTGATCCCGGAACGACAGGAGATAACATGTTTAATTACTAGCAGTTATAAGAAATTCGAACGCTCCAAATTCTTAAATTTATTCTTAAACCCTATTAGTTTTATTCCCCTTTAAAATAAACCGTTAAGCATTAAAAGTTTTAAAATTTGGTGTTTAGTTAATAAAAAAAGCCCTAGTTAATATTGCTTTGTTTTCTTGAACAAGGTACATACAAACTTCTGAGAAGCCTACTTCTGTCAAAAGTCAAATAAACTATGCGTTTTTATAACTATATAACAGTTATATAGTACATTCCTTTGATGTATGCATACAGTACTCATCATGCTTACTCAATATTTACTAAAGTGTACAGTTAAAAGTAGATTTGTAATAACACTTTTAGTTTTCTTATCTAAATATTTGTCTTACTTGTGCTCAACAGTGGTCGCAAAAAGTGTTTAAATAAGAAGTGTTGTTATTATCAAGCTTACTCTATGCTTTCACGACTCAATTTAAGGTAATTTATGATTGTGCTACTATAAAACAATGTTTACACAGGACAATTGACTAAAGTTAACAGGCTCTTATACTATTATATAAATGTCTTGTACTCTTTACCTGATTTTTCTGTGCATTCTTACGATATTTTATTCGTTGTTCTCCTAGTCGGAGCGAAAACATATTCAATAAAGCAAAGACCACTATAATAGTTACAGACATTCTTAAGTTAGAAATGGCGTAACTAACCTGACTTTATTTTATGTATATAATTTTGTTTCATTCTTTTTGCAGCTGTCTTATGTAGTGTACTGAAAACTATTTAGCAGATATAGAGTTTAGAGCTCGAAACATCCATTCAAGTGCTGCAGTGTGAGTACGACGATCCTTTGTCAACCCCTCGTCAAAAGAAACCCGTGAGTCGGACAGTGGGTCCCAGGCCGGGACCGCGGACCCACTGTCCACCCCCTTAAGAAGTAGGTAAGAAATGCTTCCGGCAGTGTTATGACGTGGACCTATAGTCCGTTTACCTTATTTTCACATAGTTCAGTGACTAGCAACGAGGGTTGCTATTATTAAGACAGTTTTTTGTCTAAATTGTAAGATTTTGAACAGTCTATCAATTGTATTCACATCTCGTTAGCACTTATATACAAGTTTTGTTATTTAATAGAAATCAACCAAACCTTTTCCTATATTGGTGACCTCGACTTGATATGAATACTTAACCTTCTGATCTGGAAAAGGTTGATGCCTATTAAATAATAAAACTTGTATAATGAAGAACTCGTAAGGTTAACGAGATGTGTATTTATTGAGTATAACTGATAGACTGTTCAAAATATTACAAAGTAAACTGTCTTTATAATAACAACAACCCTCGTTACGAGGCACCGAACTATGTGGAACTATTGTCACATATACATATATCATCATAAACCTATTTCTTATTTCAAGTATAGTAAATCCCTCTAACTAAATCTATATTCGAACAATACTGCTGGACGGTGTTCTGATCCTTAGATTTTAACCAACACTGACATGGTCCAATAATGTTGAACTACAGATACGAAGTTCTAGGGCCAACTCCACATTTCTTTACGACAATCCTAGAGGATTTAGGGACCCATGGATTTAAAAAAATCTTGACATGGAGATGCCTTGGGATAAATCACGATAATTATTTAATCCCCTTTCCCTTGGAGATAAGGGGCATAGTTCAAGATCATAAATGTTTTTCGGACAACTTCCTCTGCATGGCAATGGAGTGGGTGCATAAATGTTTGTGAGGATTAACTTACCTATTGACTTGAAATTTTGCTTGAATCCTCATTTCTGCATAAGGGACATTGGTTCGATGATGCATCCTATGGTATTTGCCTGAGCGTTAGGAAACATGTTTATATATTTATCGTATGAGAAACCACTATGAAAAAGAAAAAAATATTTTTATATGCAAAATTTGTTAATAGACGTGATTACAAATTAAAACACATAACTATTTTTAAGGCACAAATATAATACAAAAATCCCGATGTTTTTTAAGATTTCCATCACGTTTGTGCGCGAGTTCACGGAACTGTTTATCGAGGAAACTGAAGTACTCGTATTTCCCTAGTCACCAATAAATTATAATGACGACATGTTCTGTCAATCAAACGAAGAAGAGCAGATTGATTTAGAAGACAAGACAACAACACAGAGACCAGGAAGTAAGTGTAAGGCCACACGGATAAGCTGGCTTCCGGGAACGAGGGCATAATAATAATTTTAGATCAATAACCTAAACTATGGCTGCTTTGAAAATTCTTTCCCTTCATTCGTCCAATCTCAAGCACAAAGTCTGGAACTTCACAACCACTTCAATTGTTTGAAAACATTCCATTGCTATATTTTGAATCATATAATTGTCTTGAATAACAATTGAAATCAGTGATTGCCGTTGATAGATGTCGTAATTACAAAAAAATACGTTTGGCTTCGTCAGTCCCTGAAATCCTTAGTTTTCCAACAAAATTCAAAACAAAACCGACACCTATTTTCAAATGGCAAGATACACTGAAGTAAGATTTTAAACCAGTCTGTGGGTCTTGTACTGTATCGACTCTTCCCCTTATAATCTTTGTTAAGATCCTCGTAAAGGCCAATGGCACATAAGGAAGAGCAAAATAAGGATTCGAAAGAGACCAGCCTCTCCATAAAAATTAACGTCTATCATTTCATTTCTAAGATTAGTATTACAATTTTATATATGCATTGCAATCTTTTCTCCAGTTGATGTCAGTTTATGAAATAAAGCTTTTAAAAGAACTATATATTACTTAATTTTGTATATAAAAACTAAATCAGCGATTTTATTAAATTTAAAATACAACACTGGTCTAACTGTTGATTTGAGCAGATTTAATATTAAATCGAGTTTAAAATGTAGTAGTCAGAAATATACAATGTGTATGATATTAAAGCCAATAATCTGATATAATTCTTAAATTTAAAATTAAGTTTTCTTTTAAAATCTGTAATATTTTTTAAATTGCTTATACCCTGTTATTATGTTGTTATTCGCATTGCTTGATATTTCAAAAACCATCAACAGTTTACACACATCACAGTTGATGTTTATATTTTGCTTGTATCCAATTCTCTTTTACCACAGACCTATGTTTAAAATAAAATTATACACTTCATTGCTTCCAAATAATGGTCAGGCTTAACAAATAAAACTGTATTACCTGATTGTTTTGTATGCGTGAAAGTAAATTTATCAAAGTATCGTAAGCAAAATATAAAATATTTATATTTCATAGAAATATTTTTATGAATAAACTGGTATAAACAATCTGCACTAATTCTTGATCATTTAAAATATATTTTTATTTAGATTTTATCTCATATATTTCCAGTATCGATTTATTGTGGCCAAACAATAACACATCGTTAAATAGTGTAGATTTATTGCATAATTATTTTCTATATCTATGAATAAGTGTTTGTATGAAGGAGGAGTCCAGATATAGTTTATAAAAGTTATTCATTATAGATTATTTCAAAAGAATATCCATCTTATTTAAATTATTTAAATTTAATTAATTGAATAATTCAGCTAACACCATAACGTCCTACCCAAAACCTCAGTCAACCTTAATTATTTTATGTCACAGGCAATGTAGTAATCGACAAATACTATATTTTCTTCTTTATGTATAAATCTTGTGTTATATTTTTCCATTGTGTGTCTTGTTATGCTGTTTGTATTTTATAATTTTTTGACTCCAAAGATTTAAGATTGCAAATTAAAATTATTACAAATATCTTTAAGTGAAAGTGGTTCATCTATCGAACTACACTAACGTTCGTTTAAAATTGCATTCTTGTGTAATAATATGTTAATAACCTGTGTCAAATGTCAAACACCATAAAATATGTAAATAACGCTTCTAAATGTAGTTATAACTGTTTAACAATTATTAATTTTCACATGATATTAAGGATTATGGACCCTGAGAAATCTTACAATAATAGGTTTTTTAAATGCAAAATAATTCTTGATACATTTTATTATGAAAAATAATCGGGTTTGAAATAGTTTTAAGATGTTATATGATATTACTATTATAATTATTCCTAAACTTGTAAAACATATGCATCTAACAACGTTTACGGGATTTCAATACATTTTACCGACTTCTTATTAACCATGCATAATATAACTTTCAACGAAATTTAATAATATAATATTTGGTTAAATATGAAACCACTTATACTTTTTATCAACCTTGTTATATAAATATTAAACAGGTAATGATAAAAACAAAATGTCATCTCATAATAGCATTTGTGGGTACTAATACTAATATAATAGTACATACTCCTACTAATATGTATATATTTGATTTTTAGTATTTAATATATATGTGGTTACTTTATCAGTTATGACATATTTTCTACATACATTAGTATCTCGAGAACAACACTAAAACGACATATTAACTGGAGTGCTAAAAAAGTAAAACATTGCCTTGCAAGGGGACTTATAAGGAGAAGGAGAATGAAGTAGTGGACTAATCGACCCTCTGGCCGCTGAAATGAGCTAATGTAGCGGCGTGGGTCGTTGGGCCAACGCCTGGTGGTGTAATCGGCCCTCTTTTGAACATCGTACGATTCATTTCACTTAGGTTCGTTGGCCCAACGACCCCCTTTAAATAATATTGCTTAATATTAATTCATGGTCCAATTACACCACTGATCGTTGGCCCAACGAACCTATACCAGTAAATAAAACATATAAGGTTCGTTGGGCCAACGACCCTTTATTTACAATTTACAGAAATGAAACAAATAGGGTCGTTGGGCCAACGAACCAGTGGAGTAATCGAACCTCTACATGTTTGTAAAATAGGTCGTTGGGCCAACGACCCTCTGTAAAAATTGCATTTCTTCCAGGAGGGTCGTTGGGCCAACGATCAGTGGAGTAATCGAGCCGTCCCCCATATTTATATATAATGTTATTCACTGAGAAACTTAATATGGTCGCATTACAGTAAATCTGAAATAACTCTGTTATTAGTAAAAAGCACATTTTGACACACAGACAAATCAAGGGAGACTCGTGTTCACATGGAGAAATGTGTTTAGCTTGACCTGAGCAATAATGATATGTACCTTTTGTCTAGAGGCACTAAACTCTCTGTATATAAGGGTATTTTTTCCTTAAGCATAGAAGGAAAAATTAAGTTTGATATAAAATACCCCATATCTCATATACGTGTAGTGACGAACTGTTTGTCCCTAACATTAAAAAAGAAACTTGTTAAAAATTCACAAATCAGAGGTAAGGTGTCCTTTAGATGACGATGTTAATAATAAGTAATATAAACTTTTAAAAATTAATAATTTCCACTTTGTAGTACTAATATAGTAAAGTAAATATTTTATATTTAACTGTAAAAAATATAAACAATTATATCTATATATCAATTTGTCATAACAATTATACCTAATTTAAAAATGTGGTTGATATAAATGTATACGTGGCAAAAAGAAAGCAACTGTATGCATTCTTTTTCTTTTATCAATTCATAAACAATAAGTTTTATATAAATGGTATAGTCTTTCAAGTTTAATGACTTACAGTCAAACTTGGATAATTCCAATAATTTTAATTCTAATTTTTAATATAATGAACTTTATTCTGTTTTCTTGATACTTTATTTCAACAACGTATAACTACGTCATACCATGTGTCAGAATTCGCTTAGCTTGCATGCAAAATTTCAAGTCTTATAGGTCATTTCATGTTTTAGATGTCCTACGACATATATAGAAACGAACTTTTTACATCCCCTCGGCAGAGAAAAGAAAAATTGTGTCAGCTTACTAAGTGATAAGCTTCTATGAAGCTAAGCCTAACTCCATGGTCGGTCATGCACCGTCATAAAGATTTTGATGCCTCGTCATGATATTATACTCATAAAACTACAGCTCATACGACTGATGAGATACAACTATAGCTCATTTAATTCTCGAGAGGCCCTGCGGATAAACAGATAAATAATTAAGCAAGAAAGAGGTTGAAACTACAATTACGTATTATATAAACCTATTATTAAAGAAATGAATTTTCAAGGAAAACTTAAAGATACATAAACCTTTCTCGAAATATCTTGCTACATGCCACATCCCCATTTTTTGTCCATGTATCTGTTTTGTTCACCCGAGTTTTATATATATTAAAGGTCCACATACCTAGTCACCAAAAGATGATGTGGTAAATAGTTAAGCTGTATGTGCTAAGATGTTACATGTTAAATGTCATGTAATTGTTCACAGTTTGATTAAACCTTTTAGTTTTCCTTAAATTTCCCCGATTTATACTTTAAATAAATAAACTATTTGATTGAGTAATATTTCTGATTCTTTTTAATATCATGTCACAGGATTTGAGTCTATATGCAACATTTCCAAGTAATGCACAGTGCTTACCACCAAGCTCAAGGCTCAAGGCACCCAATAAAGTTAATTTGGGTAGAAGTAAAAGAACAGAAAGCAAGTAAAAACATATGTAATATTACTAATGTACAAGCTTTATGTGAAGAGAAAGAAGCTGCAGTAAGTACAAGAGAATGAGCACCAAAGTTCAATCACATTAAAACCACACATAGAAAACATTGTGAGATCAGTTATTTGTGGGTCCTTAAAAAGAGATTCAGGCCACGAGAGAGATAAGGTTGAAGCGCTTCGTCCTTTTTGTTCCTACCTAGAACCAAATCTGTGTAAAACACTTTCAAATCAAAGGGTAAATATAACAACAATTTATTTCGTTGAAACTACTTTATTATTTTTAATAGTGACTATTTAAACAGTATAGTGTTATTTGTGATAATGTTGTTGTTCAGACAATCAATCACCAGCCAGTAATGAAGCATAAAAGCGTGGCAAATGAAAACCTCCTGCACAATAGGCGCACATTTTCATACCAACAATTTTTTATTTATTCTGCAAGTAAATATAAGTTAGAATTATTATAGAATTTCTAACATTCAAAATCAATGTATAAATAGTATAGTCAAATTCCATACATGAAATAGGTGCTAGGATTCAATAGCTTTGCAATAGCTTTGGATAACTTGCATGCGAGGACGATTCAGATTACTTCGTTGATTGGAAGGCGCTCCAATAACTCCAGTTGTTTAATCTGTTTGCTTTTACAACGGGTTTGTAAAATCTAAGTAAAAATGTACATTATACTTTAATCTTTATATCGCATTTTTTATATTCCTATGCACCTCAAAGGCATATTTTTCAGAAGTTTTGTATAAACTTCTATTCTATCAAACTCTTTACGCGGTATTTTAGAATGTCCTATGTGCGATTTAAGAAAAATAAAATTATTTATATATAAAGAAATATGGATTAGGACCTACTACGATTTACCGATGTGAGGGTATTTTCACGCATTGTTACATATAAAAGCACACACGAAGTATTTTTCTGTACTTTTTACCGGTGTGGGTGAACGTGTTTAAGTTTATTTATTCCTAATTAGAATTTCAACGGATTAACAAAGGAAAACTCATCTTGGTTATTTGATGTAAAAATACATTTATAAAACAGATAGACACTATGTATGTAAAATATGTTTGTCACTATACCTAGTATCTTGCTCTGTACAAATGAATTGAAATTTCCAGATCTAAGTTGGTGATTTTTGTGACTTTCCGATTACTTATTTGAGACACAAAAATATCTATGTTTATTTGCAACAAGTGTGTAAATATATGTTTCAGTTAAATTCACGAACAACACTCAAAAATAATAATAATATTAAATTCACGTTGCGTCATTAATGCACGTTTGGTTTTATCCCTGAAATTGACTTCTAATTAAAGCCTGTTAAACATAATGTAGCATGTATTTAACATATATCAGTAGGCTACTAACTGATATACCAATTTACAGAGATTAAAAAAACGTATAACTCAGTAAAATCCTGCTAGATTTTTTAGAATTGAGTAGCATTGGTTTAGGTATTACATGTAACACAATTGTTAATATATTGTGTATTATTACATATTATACAAACTATTTGGTAATAAACATTAAAAACTCTTTTAATTGGCTGAGCTTTAGTCGTGGGGCTGGAAAGGTTTAATTTCTGCCTACCTGTCTATTCTGGCAATATCTCGAAAAAGATTTGACCTACAAACTTCAAATTGAGCTTGACGCTTATTTATATAGAAGGAAAACTGAGTTAGATGATGGCATAAGTCACTCCATGGGAATTGGCCAAGCGTTGGCGAATATTTTAAGGATACTCGATATATATTTTAAATATATATAAAAATAAATATATACACATATACTCGTATATATGTATATATATTTGTAAACTAAACGAACACACCCATAAGGGATTCAAAACATGTGACAAATTACACTAACTATCCCAACACATACACAATTTTATAGTGACTTGGTGTGTAGACTGTTATTTA
Source organism: Homalodisca vitripennis (assembly GCF_021130785.1). Lineage (NCBI taxonomy): Eukaryota > Metazoa > Arthropoda > Insecta > Hemiptera > Cicadellidae > Homalodisca > Homalodisca vitripennis. The sequence continues at coordinate 20,131 of NW_025786951.1, forward strand.
AATACTGATATGAAACCAAATATAAGGAACAAGAATGTGAATGTATTTTCTGGATAGATGTGCCAAGAAAGAATTCTTATTCTTATGTATACTTTACATTTTGCATGAGTCTTCATTCCTACAAGAATGAGTTCTGTGATGCATAATTTTCGTGACAAACCATTTTTTTTATAATTGTTTGTGTCTTTATCAGCATAAAATTTAGAGAATTAAATGAGCTATAAAATACATTGCTCATGTAACGTCAGCGAAGCTTATTACGTAGTGTGGCTTACTTCTAACTTGTAGTTATGGATACTTCATGACGTATATCGAATTTCAATTCTGAAAACAAACATTAAACACTTTTTTTTAAATATAAAATAGTTGTACGTACAAAGACAAAAACGAGAAAATGGCCAACCAGGCACATGTTTCTTTTGAATTTTAAAATTCTGATGTCCTAAACCAATTCGTGAAATCTTATTCAACAGTATCGGACATTCTGAATCATAAACCGCACAATTGTGGACGATAATATTTATTTAAATATATTGTAGTCTCAAAGCATCACCAAAGATTGAATACCAAGTGGTTGACATCACCAGTATTACAGTTAGTATAACACCAAGTTTACTACTCTCTATAAAACAGGCCTATAGTTATATTGCTATATTATAGGGTATGTTGAACAACGAAATTCATGAACATAATTTGATAACGACAATATGTTTAATATGTATTTATTTGTAAGTAAGTGATGATTATGCGGATGAAATATGTAGTTTGTGTCTTGAACATATTCAGTCACTGCAGGCGAGAGAGCTGGTAGCGCGGCAGACAAGAGTCCTTGACTCTAAGGACCTGTCCTTAACAATCCCGACAGACCGTCCGCCGAGCCCGTTCTACTAAAAGGCTCCAACACCTACGGGCGGCTTTCTGCTGTTTGTTTTTATAATAAACATTAAACTACTTTGTAAACCATACGCAACAACCAAATTATACACGTTTACATTTAAAAGTGCTTTTTAAATATGTAAATTTGTGTATAAAGGAACATTGTAAGAAAATATTACACATAATATTGTATTTTCTGTTTTATATGTCGTATAAAAATATTTAAATGTATCAACTGCAAAAAGAATACTATTCTTATACTAAAATGTTGGCACTCTTATACTAACTTTATTGACAAAATAAATAAACAGACAAATTAAAGTTAAGATTGAAAATTAATTATGTATGGAGCATTTGTTGTTAATATTATATTGTGTTTGTTCAGTTTAAAAAATCAGTGATTAATATTTAGTTTAAATCATCAGTAAATGTTTTTGTAGTAAATTTAGGACAATATATATATGATTAACTATACCACATTTTAATTTTCCTATTATTATTAACTATTGAAACTATCTATTTCCAGACCAAGCTGTATATTTCTATAAGTTATCACATTTTTGATAAATTTCAGTGAGTTCCAATGTAATAACAAGTCTCAACATACGACCCAATAACATCCAGAAATTAAAAACAGTGTTTTCTTTTATATCGAGTAGTCCATAATTTTATAACATAATAAATAAGCAGTTAAAACCTGATCACGACAATGATAAACGACGTAAAGACCTTTCAGCAAAACATACTTTTAAGACTTTGAGTTTTTGTTATGGACGAGTTGCTTCCAACATGACTTTATTTATATAAACCAAATTTTACGCGAACATCTTAGTAGATGCATGGGTATTAAAGTATACTTTTAATACGTTTTGATCCACTGTATATACAAATGAATTGGCAATGTTTAATATTGGAAAGTCAGAATGAGGGATTATTCATTTAAACTTGAGTGAGAACAATTAGAATATGAGGAATAATTGATCTGTACCAGTCGATGTGTTCTAGCAAAGGATTGACTTTAAAAGTACTAAAAGAACAGAAACAGTCCAAAAACAGCAATATCATACAGCACATCATGCTTCGGTGACATGGAGACTGGTAAATGCGTTCATAATTCTTTCTTTCAAGATGATTGATTTTTAGCTGGCCATCAGTAAAACCAAGATAGGATTATTCATAGTTTGGACTCTACTTAAAACTGTAGGACTTGGTTGAGATCGTTTATTGGGCAATTAAACAGATTTGCTAGAAACCTGTAGTGTAACAACAAGTCTACATCGTATTGTGACATTAATATAGACCCGTCTTCCAATCTTATTCAAATAAAAATACGAGATTCTTAGATATATTAAGGTTTTAAGTTGGTGATTGGTAAAGAACAGTGAGTATTCCTTTTCAATTGTAACTCTCTAAAACTTTTCCAATGATAAACGAAGTTCCCACAAAAGACCTACAAGTAAAGTTGCTAACTCCCACATCAAAGCCAATGCCAATTCCATTACGACATGTTGACAGTTTCAATAAAGTTTTAAACTTTACGTCTTTCTGGGTTATTCAATCGCTGTTACAGCTCTTTAGCCATTTTCGTGCTCTATTCAGAGTGACCTGTAATTCCAGGATCAAACTTGACCAAGTGATTTTTCAAGCCAAAATATAGAAGACATTTCTAAGAAAGCAGAATCCTATCTAGTTCAGCGTAACACAATAAACTTGGTTTTAAAATGTCTATAAAAATCTTCACCATGTTTTTTGTTACCTCTGTTTATTTACTATAAAATTGAAGGTTATGAGATATTAAGCCCAGAAACTTAGTATGGCCGCCATTTTAAAACCGGAAGAGATAACTATTGTAAAACTTATTTAAATACTGGTCATTGTTATACTATCAGGTGTGTGAAACTTATAAGTTTAACCTTTATCAACTTCAAAGATATTAAAAAATATAAAAACACAGACAGACAGACAAACAGAAAACCAAGCAAGATAGGCATTATTAGAAATTTTTTATATTTTGTTTTGAAAAATAACTTGGTGACGTATTTTATAAATAGAATTATATTCATAGGACTCAAGGTGTAAAGGTTAAAATGAGTTTTGTAATCTTACTAATACCTATGCATAGTCAAACAGTCACAGAAAACATCACTTATGTTTTTAAAACGTTTATACTTGATACTTAATTTCACAAAAATCGAATACCAAGAAACATAAAACATAGGCTTAAAATAACAGAATAGGTGTTTTCCTTTGCAATTAAACGAAAAATAAAGAGGAGAGTAAATCTTTAATTGTATATAATAATAAACCTCTTTAACACATTTTAAAGTTTTTTATTTTCGTACAATGTACATTTGTTGACAAAGTAGACAAAATCGCCTATTGTATACTTTAGAACATTTTGCAATTTACAAAAGTGCCAAAATTAATCATAATATATTATTAAATGACAAAGGGTTTCTAACAATAAATGTATTATTCAATAGACTCAAACAATATACATTGATCAAACATAAAATTAAATACAACAAATTTAGCAACCAAGGTAGTGAAAAAAACACATGACAATTTGGTTTTAATTATTTATTTTCATAATTTAACGTAACCCAAGATTCGTTACACCTGTCCAAGCTCCAGAATTTCTCTGACAGAGAGAGAGAGAGAAGAGAGAGAGAGAGAGAGAGAGAGAGAGAGAGAGAGAGAGAGAGAGAGAGAGAGAGAGAGAGAGAGAGATACTTTGATACTTTGATACTTTCTTTATTTATCCTGCCATGGTTTAGACCAATGGTCCACTCCACCACCATGACAGGCAACACATATTCATATGTAATACAATGTTTGAGCAGTAGCCTGATGTTACAAATTACATTTTTTTATATCTATTTTTATATCTTTTTCTATTTTATTATGTGTTATAAAACTCTTTTTCTACAACTATATTCTTATTTAAATCATATATATATATATATATATATATATATATATATATATATATATAATTTTATCACTTAAATATACTCTACTTACAGTTAAGTTCTATATTTTACTATTTGCTTTATATGTTTATTCAATATAAACATAATTTCTTTTTTTTTTTTTCCTTTTTTTTTGTATGGTCTCAATTCTAAATTCCTATACGTATAGGAAAAATTAATCTTACACAAGAAAGAATAATTTACACAGTATTGATGTACTATGAACTTATAATTCATATCTTTCTAAAAGTCTCATTTTGTATTTTTTTAACAAAGCTGCATTGCTTTCCCTATCACTTTCCCGCAGTTCTCTTTCTAGTACATTCAATAATCTAATAGATGTCACTAAGAAGGACTTACTGTAGATAACAGTTCTATGAATCGGAATTTGTAAAGTTATTCCTGAAAAACGAGTATTTCTAACATGTACATCAGTCATTCTTTTGTATCTTTCAAACAAATACACTGGTTGTTCATTTTTAAGTACTTTAACTGCCAATTTCATTATATTCAATTCCATCCGCTCCTTAATTTTCAATAAACCAAGGTCTTTATAATATGGTGTTACATGTTGATCCCACCTTAAATTATAGATATATCTTATGCACGCATTTTGCGCTTTCTGTAACTTATCAGTTAACTCATTATTTATGTCACAATAAGCTATATTTGCATAATCAAAAATAGGTAATACTAGTGTTGCTACTAGAAGCTTCTTAATATAAATTGGAGGATTAAAGCTCAATTTTCTAAATTTATACAAACACTGGAATACCCTCCGAACAATATAATTTACTTGTATACGCCATGATAAATCATTAGACATTCTTAAACCTAAATTGACAATTGAGCTCTCTAAATTTAAATGTACATTGTTTATCATCAAAGGTGTCAAACTGTTAACATCAATGTGAGGTAGCAACCTTGAGGATCCAAACAATACCGGCTTACACTTTATTATATTAAGCTGTAAACCATGATCTTTACACCATGTATGTAATGTACCCAAATCCGCATTCATA
>NW_025786951.1:35000-36633 GCF_021130785.1 Homalodisca vitripennis
TCTCTTTCTTACCCAGTTCAATGATTTACAGAGCTGCAGAGGCTGCAGCTGCCGCGCCGCCGCCGCAGCCGCTGCTCCTGGCCATCAGGGCTCCTCCTCTCCACTGCTGAGGTCTCGGACCCTCCCCGCTATCGTGGTGCCAGGTATATCCATCCTCCAGGCGCAGATAGATTCCAGAACTAAAGAAGGTGAGATCACTCAAACTGGCTCAGCACAGATAGTTGGCTGCTGCTCTCTGTAGCCTATACATACTATGAACAAGAAAGTTATAATATTAATAACCCATTTGTCCCACAGTGATATTATAATTAAGATAAGATTTTATAATAAGAGCTTAAACGTTTTGGAATCCCTTGATGCTGTTTAATAGTACTAAATAGAACACCTTGAAGATAAACACCTAATGGGTGGAAATGTTATGCAATACTGCTAGGATATAATGGTAAATATGATTGGCAATATCCTTAAGTGACTTTAACTAAAGAATTATGAATAGTTGTAAAGTGTGTCAAATCAAGACTCATTACTGTGTGAATTAACAAGGGAAGGAAAACTATTATAAAATGTTTAATATAAAGTTTTGATTTAAAAAATTAGAGAGTTTGTCACGGAATTGTGACTTTATTGACAGGAGCGTGCAAAATTTCGCGGCTAGTATTTTCCATACATAAACATGCACTTTGTAGTCAAATTCTATCCCTTCTTAATTTTTATACGCCCGTTCTGCTTACAAACACAGAAAACATCGTAATCTATAGTACTCAATGACACAGATTTTTCCCCGTTTCATTTATAGTTAAATGAAAAGAGCTTAAAAAAGCGGTTTTTGACTAGGATAAAACTAAAAAAGAATGTCTTAAAATAAATTTAAGATGTTGACCAAAGGTACGTAAATGAGCCACATTTGGAAAGATATGGATTAAATGTACAAAACTAATGTGCTGCAAAGAAAGTTTTTTTTAGGTTTATTAAATAGAAAAACGCAATTTCGAAAAAAAAAAATTAAAACATTTATACAAGTCACTAATTTGCCATATGTATGCATTTATTTTCTTAAAATAGAAATATATTGCATTATTTCAAACTGTTCTTCAATATAATACTAAAAGGGTATTAGACCTGATATGAACTTGTCATCCATTTATTATATTATAATAATTATGTCCGAAAAATATATTTATTTTACTAATAATTAATATTAATTGATATACCTAATATATAAGATTCGAATAAAAATAATCTGTTGTACGCTGACGTGACATTGTTTTGAAGACGGCATTAGAGTGTAGCTTGTCATATACAGTATTACGAGTATATTGAGAGATTTCTGGAGATTGATCATATAATTTACTACTACCTCTAAACCATTTCATGACAACGGGGTTTCTAATATTTACTTTTGTTATCATGTTTTGTCATAGATTAAAAACGTTTGTCTTATCGTTCTCATTTTAAAATAAACTGTTAAAAATTATACTATAGTGTATGCTGTGGATTGATATTATTAATAGTGATATCTCCAACTAACATCCGAATACAATGCTGCGACGAAATCGTGGGTGATGACATCAAATTGTTAAAATATTGGAGAAGGGCAGCCTCGTAATTATACTGAGTTAACAATATATATTCT
>NW_025786952.1:0-15433 GCF_021130785.1 Homalodisca vitripennis
CACTGATGTTGAGTTAGTATTCAATTATTTTTTATTTAACAATTTTGTACAAAGTTGGCTCACATGTGGGTAATGTTACAATGAAGAAAATAATAAAAAGTGTGCGAAGTTTTTCAGATTAATATATGTCCAGTGCCACAACAAATGGATGGAGGCTACATAAAGTCTGGCAGTAAAAGTCTCTAGTAAAGTTAGTGGTGGAGGTGTTCTAGTAACGAATGGGCCGTAAGTTTCATTTTAAACTTTAAATGGCGCTTTAAAATTATTTCCCTTTCGCCAAATGTAATATAAATGAAGATTATGCCGTGTATGCTAGTATAAGTTTTATATATCCCATCTTTAATGTTTGTTGGTTAATAATATGTCAAACTCATTAACCATATACTAAACGGAAAATATAAAAATGATTGCTGTACTTTCAAAATAAACGTGAGATGCATGTAATAAATTATATTACTACATTGTTGTTCAAAACGGTGACTTTCTATAAGTAAAAATAATAGTTTTCTTTATATGTGTGTGCTTTTACTTAGTGAAATCGGAGGTTAGGAAGCATTAATATGAAGCAGGAGGAGTGTTTAAAAACGCAGGTGCTGTGCGCCGTTGCCAATACACCAAGCGGCGCTGCGGCAGAAACTTAGTCCCTACTCGCATCGTGACTAAACGCTGTACGCTCTGACCGCCTTGGCTCTACCTACCCTGCTGCGAAAGTGATATCAGCTGCGCCTTCAGTTTCTTCGACTGCAATCTATCTGCTTGCCCGCCTCGACGGCTTTGCATGAAACTGTCTACGCCGGACGTCGGCCTTCAAAACTAAAAAAAACTGTATTTCAATTTTCTGTATATAGGGACTGTTCTAAAAATAAGATGGTGTTGACGCGTAGGTATGTTACAATACGTTGCAAGAAACTGTGAATTGAATGGAAATAGCTTTACTAACTCAGAGAATCTTGACAGTGGACACAGAAACTTTAGTTACAAGCATTTGTGTTAATTTAAAAAAAACTAGAGGCTAACAATCCTCATATCAATGTTTCTGACTTTGAGTCGGGACATATTCAATTTACTCAAGCTTTTGTGAGCAAAAGCTCTGACTACCACAAAAACATTTGAGGACGTTATTGAAAATATCTAACAGTGTGTACATTGTTAACTCTGGTGATGGAAACCAGACTGGAATGCAGGTTTGATCGAAACAAACGAAGAACACTCTGACACTAAATGCATCATTACAGCGAATTAGACCATTGTCCGAGAAGAAAAAAAAGACGTATATATCATTAAGGGAGAATAATGTGTGTCTCTTCTAGGCTTAATTAAAAGTTAGGGATGATTTAAAAAAAAAATTAGTCTGATGAATGTTCTATCCTGTTAAAAAAAACGTTGTTAATAGAGTAAGGATACTAATCATAGCTAAGTTAAGTATCAGATTTAGAAACTAGTTGGATAAGCAGGAAACTAGAGCTAATCAAATCGTTGTAAATGAATTGAGAGTCGTCAATTAAGGCGGTAGTTAGAAAGAAAAATCTTTGGCTCAATAACTAGATGGGTTGATGAGCTAAAATTCTTAGATTCTTTACTTTGAATACGTTTAATAGTAAGGATAGTAAATAAATACAAGTAAGGTAATTATTTTTCATTGGCCCCTCTGTAATCTCAAATGAGAATAAAGCATGGTAGTGATACTTGATGTAAAGGTTCTTCTTAGGGTAACCTTAGAAGGTTGTTTAAGGTGCTGATGATACTATGCGTTCTTAGGCCGATCAGGCGAAGTAGATGTTAGCGGGCACTAAAGGCGGATTACTGAGCTCATCACTGGAAGTTTATTGGTTGTTTGTTGATGGTTTGTGGGGCAGTTTGCAGTTATACCGACACGTTGATTCAATTAAAGGCTGCTTAATATGGATGCTGCTATAGCTAGTAACTAGTAAACTTGGAATTCACGACAGGATTAAGGCCTCTTTGAGTTTGAGTTGTGCTCAACATAAATAACAGCTACGAATGTGGTCTAAGTGTGCTTGGTTAATGCTAAAATTTATAAAACGTAGGGTTTTTGCAATACTTCATAAAAATGGTCTTACTTTTTGTGATTGGTATTCACTGTTTAAGGACGGGAATCAAAGCACTGTGTCTGTTGACAAGTGTGTCTTGACTGTGACAGACACAACTGTAGGAGAGCACGATTGATTTGGCAGCCCACTGTTGCAACTGTTTGCCATTAAGATGGCCTCTAATTCTGATACCAATGTAGATTTAGTCAGACCGAGGGATGTTTCTAATGAATGGAAAACTGTAAAATTCAATAAAAAACAACGTGGTTTTAAGGTTAATAAAACTGTAAATTCTTTGACAGATGTGCTACTGTGAAATGTATAAATCGTTTTGAGTCCCTTTGCTGAGGGAGATAATAGTGTAAATTACACAACAGTATGCAATGCATCAGGGAAATGGTATCAGAAGTCAGTAAACAAACCTAAATTGGCAGTTAAGTTAACTAAGAATAGTAACTTTAAAGGAGGTAAAGAAACCTTTGCTCGTGGAAATGTGTCCTTGCCAAGAGAAAAGGTTTCTAGTGGCAAAGTCAGTGCTTGAGTCTAGAGAGGAATTAAATTTAACATATCAGAGAAAAGACCATTTCCAATGTTTTGCTGATCGGTGATTCTCTTTTACGTTATTCGGGGAAAAAATGTGAAGAGAGAGGGGCTATTGTGGATATAAATCCAGGGGCTAGAATATCTCACATCAGAGATAAGATCAGTAAGTATAAATCAGCACAACCTGAGATAATATACATTTTTGTTGGAACTAATAACCTAGTTCGCGGATACAACGGTGGCCCTGGATACAATGGGGGCTGTGGCAAGAGAGCGGTGCTCCACGCATTCGCGGACCTGTTGAGTACTGCCAAAAGAACTTTTCCTAATGCTACTGTTATTTTAAATAGTATTATTACAAGGAGGGATATCAAAAAGCAAGCACTTTTCCACTTAAATGAACAGTTAATGCTCATTGTGCAATAAACTTCAATGTTGAGTTTCTCAACAACAGCGATGTTATCCGAAACTATCATCTTTCCCGTGACGGGAGACACCTCAATCGCAACGGGAATAATCAGTATGGGGGAGTTGATTTTTTCAGTCACTGAAAATAGTCTATGAGGCCTGTCACGCCCGGTGTGGAAGTGAGATTGCTCCGGATGTCATCTGTCCCAGTCCTCAGGTGTCTCCTGTTAATGATTGTGCCCCGGTGAGTATAATCCAGTCGGGAAACGAGATCGAACGACTGCCACTTGTTGTAGAGTAGCGCATGTAAATTTTAGATCGCTTAACACAGGTTTTGCAGAGTTGTGTTCGGTTGTTGATGATTTTCAATTTGGACTTGTTGGGGTCTCTGAGTCATGGCTATCCGCTGATGTTCCCTCGTATGTGTTCGATGTGCCGGGGCTACACACGTCATCGTTGCGATAGGCCGTCTCTGATGGGTCGTGGAGGAGGTGTAGTTCTGTATGTAAGGTGCATTATTAAGTTTACACCTGTTAGACTTCTCAACGTGGATACTGACATTGAATATATATGTGGCTTGGTTTGTCTGAAGGGTCAGAAGCTATGTGTCTGTATTGCATATAGACCACCAGCTGCGCCATATTCTTGCATAAGTTCTTTGATTCATGCTTTGTTTATTGACATGTCACCCGAGGTAGACTCAGTGATTTTGTTGGGTGACTGAATGTGAATTTCCTGGACAGGAGAAGAGCAGATGTGAAATATCTCGAAAAAATTATTCAATCTTTGGGTCTCGTCCAAATAGTTAGGGAACCCACTCGCATCACTGAGAGTACATCGTCTCTTATTGACGTCATAATTGTAGATAAGAATTTTAATCCAGATGTAGGAATAGTCGACACCTCCAATATCTTGGAGCACAATGGTAAACGTATCACCGACCACAAGCTGATATACTGTGACGTGTTATGTGAGAAACCGAAATCCAAGGCTAAGTTCATCATCATATCGCAATTTTAGAGATTTTGATTATGAGAAGTTTATTGAGATTGCCTCTAGTTTTTGTTGGGAAGACATAATAACCCTGGAAACGTAGATGACATCACTAATAATTTAACTTCAAATATTATTCAAATCTTTGACGTGTGTGCCCCTATGGTGCGAAAGAGAATAACCAGGAAAAAAAAGCTCCTTGGAGGGACTCCAACCTGATTGACCTTACACAAAAGAAGAATAGGTGTAAAAATGTCTATCTTTCCCTAAAAACCCAAGAATCGAGACTCAAATACTGTAAGGCTCGTAACGCACTCAATGTGGCTGTAAGATTGGCGAAAAAGAAGTTTTTCGCCGATAATTTAAACATAAAAAACACAAAAGAAGTTTTGGGCTACGTTGCTGGCTGGTGGAATTCTGAATGCAAATGAAGAAAAACCTCATCAATTTTCACCTAAAGAGCTGAATGACTATTTTTCAACCATGGGTTGTGGACGAAACATAAGCATGGATAAACTGAGTTTCTTTAGCCAAAATATGTGTGCAGGTGTAAATTCCCCTTTCACCTTTATGCGCGTGTCCTGAGCAAAAGGTGAGGGAGCTTATGAACCACCATTTTAAGTACTGCTTTTGGCGTGGACGGAATATCCATCGCTATGGTCAGAGGCTTAAGCCCTTTTTGTATTGGAGCAATCACCCATCTAATCAATGTGTCTCTAACTACTGGGAAATTTCCTTCCTGCTGGAAGGAGAGTGTAGTGATCCCTCTTCCGAAAACTAACAATCCAACTTCGATTTCTCAGTTTCGACCAATATCGATCCTCCCGGTCGTCTCTAAAATACTGGAGAGGGTTGTGTCAGAGCAGATGGTCAGCTACTTGGAATCTGAGGATTTACTGCCTGAAGCACAATCAGGTTTTAGACAGGGTTTTAGCACCTGCTCCGCTCTTCTCAATTCACTGATGACCTGCTTTCTGCTAGGGATAGGGGTTTTCAGAGCTTGATTACGGGATTAGACTTTTCGCAAGCTTTCGATTCGGTTAATTTCGATTTGTTATTAGCTAAGCTTAAATTCTATCATTTTGACGAAAATTCAGTCCGATGGTTCTCGTCGTATTTATTGGGGAGAACCCAGCGAACAAAAGTTGATGGTCGGCTGTCTCCTGCGTTGCCCCGTTTTGTTGGTGTCCCGCAAGGTAGTTGCCTGGGGCCAATACTCTTTCTTGTATACACTGCAGACTTGAAAGACCAGCTGGAGTTCTGCTCTCTTCATTGTTATGCAGATGACTCACAGCTATTATTGTCTTACAATCCTTTGGAGAGAGCAAGGCTGTAAGGAAGATAAATTCAGATTTGGATAGGGTAAAGTCGTGGTCGGATGATCATGGGTTTCTGCTTAACTCGGATAAATGTGCTGTTTTGCAGGTGGATCATCTCTGAACTGTCAGCCACATGGTTGCATTAGTCAGTTAGTCACTTTGGATGGCAAACCTTTAGTTATGAAACAGTTCTCTAAAAATCCTTGGAGTTACTTTGGATTCCAATCTTGATTTTGCGAACCATGTAAAATCCATATGTAACAGCGTTGTGACCAAACTGAAAACCCTTTATAGATGTGTAAAAGTACTGCCTGTGTCTTCTAAGCTAGAAATTGTCCGCTCAATAATTTTTCCCACTATATATTACGCTCTTCCATCTTTTGCTCGTTGTTTGTCTCAGGAGTATATCACGGTTCTTACTAGATTGCAAAACAGAGCTCTGAGATTTGTTTATAATCTCAAGAAATTTGATCACATCAGTGAATTTAGATTAAGCTCTAAGATACTATCAATTGGAAATTGCTGTGACTTACAGACTGCCCAACTAATCCACAGGGTTCTTCAGACTGGCAAAACCTAAAATATCTCAGAAAAAAACTTATTTTTAGACATGAAATAAATTCTCGCAGTACTCGGCAGGAGAGCCTACTTCATTTGCCTAGGGTCCGCCTAGAAATTGGCAAGAAAGGTTTTAGCTACTTTGGACCTGAAATATATAATGCTTTGCCCCCTGCTTTAAAGACCCTTAGTTATAGTACATTTAAAAATCATGTTAAAGAGATTTTTATATAATTTTATAAGTTAGAATAATTATGTAATTTTATATTCATTTAGAATAACTATTATTACCTTTAATTTATGTAATAATTACCATGTAAGTTATGACAAAAGTTGTCTTGTAAACCAGAGTCTTACTTTGAAGAACGCTTGCTAAATAAAGACGTTATTATTATTATTATTATTACACTGGTCTAAAGTCGATTTACGAGTATTTTAAAATATTCTATTAAGTATTTTAAACGGTCCACAATGTTAAAATAAGCAATAAACCAAGTTTTTTGAGGAAATATAGTAGACTAATACAGAGAAGAATGGCAAATTAAATGTAAGGAAATTCTATTCTCAAACAAAATATTCAAAGTGAGCGAACTATCTCTTGTAATATGAAATATTTAAGATATAACTTTATTAAAATTTGTTAAAAATTTTTGTTTACAAAATTCGATATAACAAGGCGTCCTTGAGTATTAATGGAGTTTTTTTATAAGCCCTGCAGATATTTTTACTTCCGTTCAGAAAATAAAGACATTTTTAATATCTGTACCTCAGAACCATATGAGTAGCCTAAGTCCAAAATTCTTATTTTTTAGGTTATTGCACGTATGTTCTTAAAATTTCATTTTACATCCATCCATACCATCGTAACTCCGCTAAAAATTTCTATTTTTATGATTTATCAAAGGTTATATGAGTCTAAGTCCTGAGGTATATCAGAACCAGACAAACTTAACTCCACCTATGATGTTATGGGTTCTGAACATTGAGCATTTCAGCAAAAACCTAAGTCCACAAAATGGACTTGCCTTTGTCTGGCCCTAGCCACTATACTCATTTAGTCTCAAGTCCTGTTTTCTGAACAGCTGATGACTGTCAATAATACTGTTGATATTGCTGCTGCCTGCTATTAGAGAGATTATTGAGGTTAGGGACTGAGCTGTACTAATCAAAGTTTTATTCTACTTTTAACAAAACGTTTTGGTATTAATATGGAAAGTAGGGGAAAGTTTATACTTTCCAAATTGAAAAACCTTAATACGTTCACTGAAGATAATCTGAAACCTGAAACTAATGATTGTCCTAGCAATCAATCAGTAGAAGTTCCACGAAGAAATTCCACTCCTTCACCGACTTTAACCGAATTAAAAGTAAGTATTTTTTTAAATATGTTTACAAGCTAACAATATGTAAAACTTAAAGTAAAATTCGAATTTTATACTCAGACCTCAAGGAACAATTTTTATTATTATTATTATTATTAGCCTAGGTTTAGAACATTGTTGTGCCAATAGGAGAAGTAGGCCTAAGTGTATGTTTGATTTTCAATTTTATTTCTAGGTATTGAATCCAGATTGCACATCCATCCTCGTTTTACCTGACAATGACTCAACCCAATGGAATTTTAACATGCATGAAAGTGAAAATATCCAAGTTTGAAAGAGAAACTAGTAAAGACGTACATCTTCTTAATTTCATTTCAACTCCAGTAGAACCAGGTGAGATTAGTAGGTACATCAATACTCTAGGCTCAGTTTAAATAAATTTCAGTAAATTTATGGTTGTTATAAAAATCTTTTTTGTGTAAATTACTGTTATGTTTAACCATTTAACCATATTGTAGCAGGTATTTACTCGGGGCTTTAGCCTACCCTAGCAATAATTTAGGTTCCATTTCAATCGTGTTAAGCTGGCCTAGACCTAGTACGTTGTCATTAGACTGTAAATGCTGTAGTCGGTAGGGACAGAGAGCATTAATTTCATACGATAATAGTTATATTCTTAGGGGTTCTTTGTCTTTCCGACTTGTTATTCTACCTAATTTAACATTTTACATGTTTTAACAGAAATTATACTTCAATATGAAAAACTTCGTGAGTGACGAGTAAATTACACATAATTACCAAAAACATGATAAAAATTCAATAGAAATCCACTTTAACGATATAATATTTTTTTATATCCACATTCTTTGTGTAGGCTATCTATATAATGAACTAATCAATGTTTTGGCGGAACATCAATTTAAAAAATTAAAATAAATTGGACAAAACCGAGTGAATTTCTCTATTTCTTGAAGGCTGGGAACACTTGTAGGAAAGAAAGCTCTATGTTATTAAAAAGAAAAACACTTAAATAAAATTAAATATTCAAAATATCTTAACAATTTATTTTTCAGAGTCAAATGAATGGGAGCTAGAGACGATAACACAAGTGACAAACATGGAACAAGAATCTGGAGCATCGACAACACTGGAAGATTTAGATGATGCGCTATCTTCTGTGAGCGACCTATTTGAGAATGACATCGATGATCCAACATACACTCCAACCTTCAGGTTCAGAGAGTGATTCAACTTTAAGTAACGATTTAGAACAAGTACAAAGTCAATCTGTAAGTACAAATACTACAGCAAATAATAATAATATAATACCTCTGGTAGCCATACACCGATTCAGATGACACGGAGAGCGAGTTACCGATAGTTACTCAACCTAAAAATAAAGGAAGAAAAAGAATAAGGAATGAAAAAAAGTGGAAAAAAAAACATTAGAAAGCAGGGACGAATTTCTGGAAAAGAGCATGTCAACTCTAAAGGAGATATTGTAAAAGAAAGAACTTTAAGACCTCCTTGTAAAACTACTTGTCGCTTGAAATGCTCTCAGCGCATAAGTCATGCACAAAGAGTACACATTCATTCTGACTATTATAATAGTGAAAGAAACTTAAGTTCTAAACGCCAGTATATAGTTTCTTGTATTACAAACCAAGCCAATAGCCAGGTCACGACAAAGAGATGGTTCTAGAAATAGTAGAAAAAACAGCCATACTTATTTTCTCAAATGGGATAACAATTTTGAAAAAGTTTGCAAACAATTTTTCTTGAACACACTAGTAATATCAGAAACATTTGTTAAGTTTGCTCTCTTAAAAACCCAAAGTACTGGTATGGTTGAACCAGACCATCGTGGCAAACATGTACCAGGAAACAAAATACCAGAGACAGCAAAGGATATCATAAGAAACCACATATCAAAATATCCAGCATATGAAAGTCACTATAGTAGGGAAAGGACAAACAAAAAATACTTGGGTAATGATTTAAACATTTCCATAATGTATACCATGTATGAAAATGAATGTAAAGAAAAAAATATTCAAAACCCGAAAAGAAATGGTTATTTTCAGAAATTTTCAATTAGAGAATACAATTTGTCATTTCATTTGCCAGACAATGACACATGTGATTTTTGTGACAGAATTGATTGCCAATTAAAGAATGCAAACGGTGAGCAAATAAGAGAAACCTTCAAGCAGAAAAGCAGAAGCATCTACGATGATAGCAGCCACGTAGATACCATTTGAAAAAAAGAAGATAAGCTTTTGGTGACAAGTGAAATAGAATAAATTTAGAAGTTGTATATGGGCAGGCAACCTAACAGGAAGTGTGCTTCCTACTCCACGCTCTCACAAACTGTCAATAGCTTTCTACTTGAGAAAGCTCTGGACTCTAAAACTACTCTCCATTGACGACAGTAGTGGAAAGAGCAATACGTGCCACTGGTTGCATGATTTGGTAATGAGACCACTGCAGGGTAGAGGGTGGATAGTGAGATGGCTTCTTGTTGGGTTGTTTACCTGGGGGCAAATTGAAGGAGCTACACATATAAAAGCAGCATTGACACTCTGGAACTGTTTGGAACGATAACTGCAGCGGTTCAAAATAGAAATATTTAATATGATTTATTCTATGTACATTTGGAGTTTTGAAAACTCTAAACCGCAACATTAATGAAATAAACCACAAATATTTTTTATTAGTACTGTGTGCATATTCACATATGGGAGGGAGTACGATGGTGTAAACAACTGGATTAATAGAAAAGAGCAAAAAAAGCATCTTAAAACTAACACAATTTTTTTACTACTAAGGCGGATTGAGGCGATACTTCTATCGCATCTCGTTGTAAGCAATTAAAAAGAACCCATTCGATTTGGTATAAATGAAAAATGTCTCTTGAAACACCTTTCTTGATTTCTTCTTTTCGCCTTTGACTAATAAAGATGGCGACCATTAATAAAACAAGGAAAAAGAAAAAAATTTTAAAAATTCTATTTGCACCAGAACCTTTTCTCTCATGTTCACAAACCACAGTTTCTGGTATATCAGGTTCGAAGAGAATGAACTTGGTATTACCTGTACTAATAAAAACAAAGCTTTGATGATGTTGATTTCTAAAAGTGTGGATTTGAAGACAGAAAAGAAATAAGAGAATAAGAAACAATATCATGCCTGACATCAGTTTCCAAGAAAGACTAAGATTCTGGAGAAGAGGAAAAATAAGGTAATGAATAAAATTCAGAGATTTTGTATGACAATCCTCCAGTGGGGTCCCTGGAAAGGAAATACTAAGGCTTACTTTGAGAACCTTCCAACATGGGGCTAGTGAAGTTTTTCATTTCCTATATCATATGATCTTTGTTCTTAATATCGGTGCCAGATTATCAGTTCCAACATACATTATTAGGAATTAATTACTTACCTTCATAGTTTATAGTTTTTTTATAAGCCAAGGTGTATTATAGTGTTTTATTGACGAAACAAATGTATATTAGTTGCTAATGGAAATTACAATCGCTTAAGATCCAAATAGCATTAAAAACAACAGTGTTTTTGAGATTTTAGAAAAAAAACAACTTTCCAGATGCCATTACCAAACAATTTGTTAGGGATACATATATTTTATTAGCATCTGTAATTAGTGTTTTTTAATTGACTAACACCATGTATATTAGTGTTGCTAATGGATACACTTTAATTTGGTTTTTTAGCCTTAATCGTCCAAGTATCAATATATACATATGTTTTTGATTAGGAGCCAAAATATCGTAAGTCCATTTAGAATTAATGTAACATAAAAATAATTACATAATAATTACTAAAGCAGTTTTTTAATGCTTCTATAGAAACATAAGTGTAAGTTAACTTGTGAAAGTAGAAACTAAATACACAGTTTCATCAATTTTATAATAAAGAAATAAACACAACTGACTGTCGTACAGTCTTTTTATGCTCTCCTGTCAAAATCTTACTAAATGTGACTTTGAGGCCCATTATAGTTCTCGAGGTACAGATAGTATAGTAATACAGCTAGCAATGCTTTTGATAAACATTTGCTATATTTGCTAAGTTTTCTGAAATAAATCATTTTATAACTACAAACAGAAATTAATACTTGGTCCAAATACGTTTAATCTATTATATAATATAAAATTGAAATTGTTCGTGTTGTAAACTGCATCACTGACACTAAACGGCTGGGACGGATTCGCCTAATTTTTTTTTTAATATGTTCGAGTCTTGATCTGTTAGAAGGTTTTTATAGGGATACTGTTTTATCCCGTTCCCTTAATGTCCCGATTCAGGAGTTCCGCCCCACTGGTTACAGAAATAACCCGTAAGAATATTGCATTGCAGGCAAACATATGTGTATTAAGTGAAAAGAGTCCTTTTACATAAGTGTTTAAGTCAGCTGTTCATTTGTAAACATATATACTATGCGACAAAAAATATATTTATATGATAATTTAATTACTACACTTCTAGTTATAAAGCATAGAGTAAGCTTAAGAGAAACGACCAATGTTTGTTTGTAAACTGTTGTATGCACATCAACTTGTTAAAAACATAGACTTTACTTATCCAAGATAATGACAATTCAATATTTGTACGTAAAAAATTCACCTTTCAAACTGCAATATTAGTATTTAATATAAGATACCCCCTTTGCGCATGCTTGATCAATGAAGAGCAATGCAGATATCCATGAATTAGCTATCTTACTAGTTGGCTACAAATATAAAGAATAGGTTATTAAATTCAACCTTAGTTTGTGGTTCGTTTTTTGACGAGAAGTATCAGGAATGTGATACATTAACCTTATCATTAATGCCATCGTCCCGCATGAAGCTCACGAAGGAAACGGAACCTATCAATTTTGCTCAGCAATGTTTAGAATGTGATAGATAATGAAGTATAAACGTGAAATATGATAGTGTACTGTTTTTTCAACGGGAAATTGCGTTGCGAAGCCCGCGGGAAACTTATTGAATATGCGCAGGCGAAGCGCGCACGGGTCCGCTAGTAGTGTATACAAAACTAATCCTAATTGTATAATGTGGGTTAGAAAATTAATATGATTTTCTTTGAACCTTAACAATAATTTTTATACGCAATGCACCCATTCAAAAATATACGTTAGTTCTTACAATTATTATATTATGCTTGTTAAATAATTTATACACAATTTTTATCGTTTACCTAGTACAAAAAGCTGGAAAACTCTCTCATTGTACGGTGTATCCAAGAAGGAGTTATTGTTGCTTCCTCACGGAGTGAGTGACAGGATATTGATGACTTTGACAAGGCTTTGGTCGTACAAACAGCCAGATGTCGTCTAGATGCATATTTTTATAGCCTCCTATATATCCTAAGGATTAAGCTTTTCAAAATAAATGGAATCTTACTTATTATTCACTTATAAAAGGAAACGATAAAGTTCTCTTTATATAGAACATACAAATTTTTATTTTTAATGAACGAATATATATAAAATAAATAAACTGCGAGAAATGTAATATTTTTTTTACTAAAAAATATTTTACCAAAACGAATGAGGCATATATGAGGATTCATATTAATTCACGATCTATGGATTATGGGATTCGATGTTGAATTATTCTATTTTAGGTATTGCTCTTTGAAGAAAATATAAGAGATACACATGTAAGAAATCTTCTTCCTAACAGTTATAGCTATAGCTTGCCTGTTCGTAAAGAAAGAAAAAATATATATTCTTACGTAAACACAATAGTTACTGCGGTAGAAAAAAAAAGGTTTGTTTCGTTCAATTGGATTATTAACATATTTATGGTTCCACAGTTTTTGCTGATCAGATTTAAATAGTATATTTATATATTATATTATAATATATATATATATATATAAATATATATATATATATATACACTGACCAGTGGACCAATGTGGGTTTTCATTTTCTTTCTTGGAACAAAAAGGTAGATTCCTTGTTATCAAATTGCGAATAAAGATATTTTAAGTGCCATAGATAGAATTTGCCATTTCATTCTGATTTAAAATAAATCTAAGAAAATGCTAAAAAGTTATTGTGGTCAAAACTATCTAATCTTAATTCTTAACATTAATTATTACTATTTAAGTCAAATTCCCTGTCTATGGTTAGTATAGTTTAGTTTATTCTTTTCCTCTTGGTTACTAAAATTAATTGCACATGGTGCTGGAAAATAACTTAGGTTAAAATGCTGACCTACTTACGGTAATAGATAATTTTTGATACTCAAATTGTCATTGTAATTGTTTACTCAGATCAACAAAAGTTGGCAAACGTTTTCGAATTTGGTCAAAAAGCATTTAATTGCTTTACATCCTGTGCAAGAGAAAACGTGTGAAACTAAATCCTTTTTTTAAATTGAATTTAAGGCTACGGTAAAAATAGAATGTTCACACGCAATGCCTAGAGATCGATCTAGCTTCAAGAACCTTTTGTAATAAACATTATCAGCTTTACTTATTCATGATGGGTTTTTATGACAGCTTTAAAATACTATTTTAATACACTTGATGCTTTTAATTCTCTTACTGGTGTAATCTATAATCAAAATTACCTAGTAAAATTGGTCTTTTAAAATCAATATCAACTACCGATCGAAGCACTGTACATTCAATATTTTTCTATAAGTTGGATGTTTATGGATATTTATTGAACTCCAGCTGAAATTTTCAATAAAAATTTTCTTCATCAACTTACCCAAATTTCTTCAGTCGTTCTCAAAATTAGCCCTTCACAACTACTTTTCTAATCTATTTATATTTAATAATAACGATAAGATAGCTTCTGGTGGGAAAGGTAGTCTTAAGTTTAGAATGTTAAGTTTTGCTCCATGTTCTTGCGTTTCTCGCTTGGTGCAGCGCGGCGTCTAAAAAATCTAACGTTCTTGAAGACATGTTCTGTTGGCCAGAAGCGTTTCTGGCTGCAGATATCGGAAATACTCTGGCGACACAGAAGCTCTATACGAGCTCTTTGCATTGTTTCTTACATCATATACACCTGTAATCTAGAAGAGATGGTTGTCTGGTGTACCCAAAAATCAGTAAAGGTGAATTTAAAACCACCCAATGGCCGAGGCATACGCACCGATTACAATGGTAACAATCGCTAAACTGCCCCCGCAATGCAGCAGGCATGTGCGACCGTTTCTTCATTCGGTAATCTTGCTACATTGCGTTCATTAGCTCTTAAAACAATTTTTATTTTCTGTTGAGCAAGTGTAAGTGTTTTCAATAACAGGTTTCATCATTGTATAATAAATCGGCGTTTTTAGTAGCAAGCTCATTTGTGGATATAAGTATTTTAAAAAAGAAATATATTATGTTTAATTTTGTTTGTTAAACGATGGATAAAAATTATTGCAAATGAAAAATTATTTAAGCCAAGTAAGTACAATAATGTTGATATTTAAACATGTGGTAAAGTGAATAATGATGCTTGAAATAAGTCAATTAAATATAAAAATAATGCTTCAGTGCACGTTTTAAAAAACTAGTTATTACAAAAATATACAAATTTCTAAACTTAGATATTAGAACCTTATGGAAAATACACCCACATTGAACTTGTACAGGATTTAGTTGTAAACAATATTGGGAACAGTGGAAGAATTTAGAGGACAGTAAGATTTAAGTTAAATCATATCTGAGTAGATGATTTATTGTATAAATTTAGGGAAGCCATATGATTAATAATTTCATACAGTATATCAAATCTGTGTAAGAGAGAGACAGCAAGCTCCTACTACAACCAAGGTGTTTGCCCGCCATTCACTGGAGATTTACATCTGAAAGTAAAATGATCCCTGATGTTTGTATATTTCCTCAATGAGTCAGTCCAATCTCATGAATGAAACTTGAAGATGTTAATTTATGTTGATAGAAGTTATATTGTTCCTGTATCCATTAACTTGTCTAATTTCGTATGAAAGTTTTAAAATTAATTTTATAATATTTTATTTCTTATTTTATACTTCAATTCCATCGTTATACCTTGTCATGTATCATAATTATTAAAACTTACAGTCATTTGTACTCACTTTTTTGTTCATTGATTTCTTTTAATAATCCTCTTGATACACAAACTTATACTATCCGCAGAATTAATTTTTACGAAGGATGCATTTATAGATAAAAATATCGTTTTGAGCACAGATCAGAAAAATTTAAGGATTTACTGGAAATATTAGTTCGC
>NW_025786953.1:0-18792 GCF_021130785.1 Homalodisca vitripennis
TTTTTTCCATAATTATTAAATACCTTACCTTCTGTCCCGACTTGTTTTAATGCTTGTACCTTATGTAGTATTTTATGTTGGCTGTAATATAATTCTGTAAACACTTATTTTGGAGTCAATTGGTGATGAACCTTTTGATTGGAATGGCCTCGTTGGAATATTAAAAATAATAATAAGGATTAATTTTGCAGAAGATTTGCTATTAATGACTACAACAAATTTAAAATACCGTTTGACAAATTATTCGGTTCAGGATTACAAGTCTAACATAACATGGATCACTTCTATATCACCATAATACTATTTCGTTACAATTCACAAAGCTCGAGTCAATATCATGTTATGAGCCGATATTTTATCTTACTTTGAAATTTGTTGTTTTAAATCTTTCTCAAAAATTAAAACCTTTTCTGAAGAATTGTAAAGAAAACCTCATACATACTCTTATTCACGCCAGGATAGACTTGATCAAACAAAAACTCCAGTCGGATCTGCTTTATACATATATTTTACCGCGAAAGAATAGTTTATGAATTATTGGGTCGTTCCGGGTATTGTATGGCGGATATTGTATGGATTGAACCTTATGCTTCACTGCTCTTTTTACTACATGTCCCAAAGATAAGTTTCATTACATATTGCACTTTTCATAACATGTCTAACAATTCCGTTTCAAGAGAGAATCAATTGTATGAACTAATTGAGTCCTCTTTAACCAGTTAACTTGAGAAAAGTGATTGGATATATAGTTACTGCATATCAATTAACATTAAATAATGCAAGACTGAAGCTGACGGTCTCAGGCTATGGTCTTTAGCAAAAGCTCTATCGCAAGTTTCATTACTCCTGTCAAGTCAAATTTTACAAAGGTTTTATACATTAGCATGTCCAAGAGTTTACAAACCAATTACAGTAGTCAAGATCTTGACTATTGACGGTCAATAAGATGGCTGTATCCCAAGTCCATTTGGTTTGTCTAGCTGGTTTATGATGATTATTCTCGTAGGTTTTAGTATTTTCCATCAGTAGGGTATTGGGCCATTCTGTGTTTTCTATAAAATTTAGACCCAGAAATTGCAAACAAAAGTAACACTGTTGTCAAAAATCAATAATTGTAGTACGTATATAAATTTGTAAATCATCTACATATTACGTACCTAGGCAGTTTGTTAACCAGAACTTAATTCCAAAAACAAATACTGTCAAATAGGCAATGTGCTGTTCATAAAAAGGAGGGAAAATATAGTATGAATGTTACTTACCAACAATTAACAAACCCAAATATCTACAAGGCTATATGTATGTTTTCATATTATACTAGGTGCCTCTAAATATGAATAGAATATGAGGAAATTGAATAATATGCAAGGTAGCATGTAATAATATGATTAGTTAAACGTAAAGTTACAATATTTCATTACTTTCAACATCATAATACTAAAAATGCTTTAGGCCTACATAATACGGTTAACAGGCCATAAAATGAAAAATTCATTTCTAGTTACATTACAATACTTCCTAAGAAATAAAGAAAAATACCAAAGCAATTTACCCCAAAACCATTAAAAGTAATATTTATTTTTTATAAAACAGCTACTTATTAAAAATACAAAGCACTATATGGGGACTATGGATTTTAGCCTTAACTCGAGTTATTTAAATATAGTAACAATGATATTAGCAATAAAAAGAAAGAACGCAACGCCTTTTAAGTTTGACGGAAACAATAAATTTTACATTAAATTGTTCGGCACAAATCTGTTCTAAACATTGCTGAGCACTGCTTACAGTGTTGTTTAAATTAACATCTACAATGAAACATAATTTTTCAACGGTTGTGTTTCATTGCATCCATAAATATTATTTTTGAAGGAGTACATACAGACTTTCGTACCTAAAAAAGGAATTTACGGTCATATCTTTTCCAAAAATGAATATCTCTCGTTTTTACGATATATTTAGTTATTAAAATATGCACTGACAAGCAGAGAACTATATTTATAAATTTCATAATCGTTTACCACACATTTTTTGGGAAGTAAATAAATAAACGAATCAATATGAGGCTTTACATTGTACTGGCAGATTAAAAACAATTTTCTTTGATAGTCTTTTACTGATAAAAAACCTTTGTTCTCTTCACCGTTCTTTAAGCTCCTTACAGAAAATATGAAAATAATACGAAAGCTGATATTAATGTTTTGATGTTTGTTTGTCAATGGTATCTAAAGACATCTATGATTATTTATTTTATGCCTATACTCCACATTATTTGCACTTTTTTTACGGGCTACCCATTTTGACTAGGGTTAACTCTTTTGAGGTTTTATAGCATTGCATTCTTCACTAAGAAAATACATTTATTTAATTTGCTACTAGGGACCTACTGCACACGATAATAAACCTTTTACCTAACTTTCTTGCGAGCCATTACAAACTAAAAGTTTAGCAGTCTCCTCTAAAAATAACGTGTTAAAAAGGTTATTGATGTACATGGCATTAAATATTTTGTAGCATCTATTATTAATGTCTTTTATATATAGTATTAAGCCATAAACGGGACTTAAATGGCCACCTTGAGCACCACTGACATATCACCAATCTTTTAAATATTCTTATTACCCTGATAATTAAAGGCTAATAGTATAATTAATTGATGGTATTATTAATTTTGCCACTTTTAGGAAAATTATTTAACATGTTAATTACTGCCACATGCCAGAATCTATGTTCTTGCCATGTGATGGATAGAGATGGGCTCAGTCACGTGGTGGATATTGACAACTAAAGTTTATCTCAGTGATTAACGAGTCCTTGCCTCCAATATTGGACACTCTGGCCGTAAGGACAGAGAGTTGACCTTCCAGAGTCTCATAGATCTAGCTGCTACTGCAGCCTCCTTGTGAGTATTTCACTTACTTACTCCACCGTTTTTCTTTGGTACTTTCCGACTGGTGAGTCTTTGTTACAAAACTAAATTTTTTTTACACTCTTGCAATAAGGGATAACTTTAACTTTTGAACATATGTATTGACATCCTTAGAAATTTTAATAACCGTCCATATTATATGCTTTTAACTTGTTTACTATATGTTCTTTGGTTAACTTTTATCCTACTGCTTCCATACATTTTTGAACTTATCTGTTTCACATTTTATAACGGATTATATTGTCCCATTTATACGTAATGCGATCGATAAAGAAACTAATAAATACACAGTTAAAGAAGATCTCAAAAGACACGATATTTCATGGTTGAGCGGAAATTCTTTGGTCATTTCATATTTGTTATTGTCTTCTAATTAATTACCCATCCTTTTTATTTTGTCAAGTTCTCTTTATGTTCGTGCTTGCAGTTCTTACTTAGCATGATTTTAAGTATTAATTATTAATTTGTGTTCTCTTACTTATCTTATTATTATAAAGCTGACATCTTACCATAAAATGTATTACTACGTGAAAAGAAAAATTGAGGTTGTCAGTGAATAGGTTAGTCGTTTGTGAAACCAATATAATCAATGCCCACCCCATAAACAAGCCTAGCTCTCAACGTGAGCCATGTCTTGTCATAGTTAAATATGCTCTAAATCAGCTGTGTCTCCATCATTCGATTATAATAATTTTTTGTGTCATTAGATTTGTGATGGAAATCTTTCTAAAAACTTTTATTTCTTGTATGTTCTTTGGTAAAAGATTTAGTTTCTTAAGATATTCAAATTTAAATTTGTTTTTAAAGAGTAATACAGATTATTGAATTGATATATCATTTGATTTTAATTTTTTGACCACACATTGGTGGTCTACACTTTTATTATTCTTTACTTTAACTTTTTAATGTAACTTAACTTTGTCTAAAATAATTTTTAAAACTATTCCCCATAACCAAAAATTAATCTATGTTTAATAGGACAATTAAAAGGCATTATACAACTAGAAAATACATCCGAAAGTAACGCTGCCAAATGTATGCTTAAATATTCATCTTTACTCTCTCATTTCTTTTATTATCTTAATTGTTTTGTTAATTTCAAGTTTAATTAAATTAGTGGTTTTTTAATATTTCTTTCATATTTTGTTATTATATTGCAAGATTATGTCTTTCTTTATTTCAGTAATTTAGGAAGTTAAAATTATATCGTGGATCTTGATCTAGTGTTCTTTTCATTGATTTACCGAAGTTTTGATCAGTAATATTTTAAAATCATTTGATATACAAATCTTTTTCAGAAACCGATAAGCAGCCTTCGTTATCTTGTTCAATGTTTCCTTACAGAAAAATCAGATATCTCTGTAAATACGTAGTTATGACACTTGCTTGGTTAAAAAATTACGGAAAATCTTGTGTCGCAGAGGCCCCACTGGACAAGTGGAGACAAGTTTAAATTACTTAATGCACTGCAGCCTACACCCTGCTTGGCTTGTCTGCAATTTACGGGGTAATGGGATTGGTTTTTATGTGTATAAGTGTATTTATATCAATCCTAACTATTGTCTCATTTTTTAGCTCGTTAATCTCCAATTCCCTATTCGACATAGAATCCATCTATTATTTTATATTTTTCTGTTTTAAGTATATTGGGAAAACGTGAATGAATGTACAAATCGATATTGCTATAATCCAAATAATGTGGCATAATGTTGATTATATTAGTAAGACAGCATACATTATTACCACAGTTTACCATTTCTTTACATTTCAGTCCATGCTGGTATGACAGTATGCTGTAAACCATTGCTGATGATAATGTAGATTGGGACAAGTTGAAGATCGTTATTTATCTTTATTTAAATGTGTGGTTAGTATACAAAAAATAGTGTTAAGAGGAGATCTATAAAAGTAGTAGAGCGGAAATGAAATGTTCATCACATTTTAATATTCTGTATATAGGATTTTGTTCTATTAAGTTTCTCTGATTGTAAAGATAACTGACAAAAATATATTTAAGCCTTAAATAAAAGATTAAAATCTACTGAAAGATTCACTTACCAGGCATTTCTGGGCCTCTTAATAAACTGCTTTCCTAGAAAAATCATTAAAACTTCGGAGCTACTCAGATTCAATAAAGAATGCTTTGAAAGTAGGAACGCTTTTAGAACAGTAGATGTTGTGGAAATGAATTATTATTACATTATTTCACATTTTAATATAATACAGTTTTCACGACCACATTTTATTTTTTACAACACTGTAACACTACATCCACTATCATTTATTTTAACAACGTCATAGCTATATTTATTTTGACCGAAATGAACATCCGTTTAAAAATAATTAAACAGATGTGTTACTAGTACCAATATAATAAATTCGTCTAAGACTCTTGATAACAAACATAACACACTTAATTAAATCCATTATTAAACCCAATTACTGCATTACGTACTCAACATTAGGTGATCTTCAATCTTCAAAACCAGAGAAAATACTATGAAAACTAGTAACTCAATATTGGCCTATACTAAATACAATATGAATGTAGATTTTGTAAATGCTTTTAACATTAAATTGTAAACTCAACAACCTTAAATTTCCTTATACCTCATTCCAGAAGAATAACAAATAAACTAATATTCAAATTCTACAGAAGCCTGATCACAACCTGTATTTTATAATTTGTTGTTAGGCTTAAATATGGTTCAAACTAACAGATTTCAAAAGCCTGAATCGCAAAATACCTTAGTAGATATTTAATGAAAAATATGGATACTGTATGTGATGTGTTTATAAAATACATACATACAACATATTGATACCATTTAAAATTTCTGTTTATTACATAAATAATCACTTAGTTTAAGTCTGATTATTGAAGATGGATGGTTTTAAAATAACGTAATATTGTAAAATATTCCAATGTATATGATATTTTAATAGCTAATACCTGTCCACTGCTTTTGTGTCTGATCCATATATCATATTGAAAACCACAGTCTTTACTTAAAAGATGTGATGAATGCATCAAATTTTAGATCAGTTCGTTAATAAGTTGTGTAATTTTATTATGTTAGTGCTCCTTTTAATTTAGGTGTAATGTTTCAACTGTTTTATTTTATTTCTTACATATATATCTTCTTGTTGTTACGTGGTTGTGTTTTAGAGTGCTAATATTTTTTTGTTTGTTAATGTTTTTGCGTGTATAACGTTTTGTTGATTCCTGAATAAGATAGCATTATCAGAACTCGATATTTTGTGTTTTGGGTTTTCATAATGATGAGGAAAAAAGGCGAAGTAGCCTAATCACCTTTCAAGTGCTAATTGTTTTTAGGCAAGTTACCGTGTAAAGTGCAGCTCCTACAATAATGTTTGGAGTTCAAGTATGGAATTTAGGACAGAGATATATTTTAAGCAAGGAAATCTTACATTCCGATGGTTTTAAAATAGAAATATACATTCTTTCACAATTCAGAAGAATATTTTTCATTTTACACATGCTTGTGTTATGAATTAATTTGTGTAGTGGAACAGTGAATAACGAGTATGTTCTTGTCTAAATGTACGGGATTTAATTCGTCTTATGAAACTAAACCCTTAGTTTGGGTAAAGGATTAGATGTATGGAGGTTATCGGTGAAAGGATGGACAATCTGGAATATTTATTTTCCATTTGAATATTATAGAGTAACAAACTTAGGAAACTATTGTTTACTAACAAAACTCGATTACATGAGTCATGATGGGAATAATAATTATAACCAAAGTACAATAACCTCAACTGATAGCTAAATCATATCTGATAATCCGTTATGCAAGCTCTT
Organism: Homalodisca vitripennis; assembly: GCF_021130785.1. Lineage (NCBI taxonomy): Eukaryota > Metazoa > Arthropoda > Insecta > Hemiptera > Cicadellidae > Homalodisca > Homalodisca vitripennis. Next base: position 6,756 of record NW_025786953.1, read on the forward strand.
ATTTAGTTTTGATAATTTTTCTTATTGTTTCACAATTACAGACCAAAATAATTCGTTTTAATCTCTCTTACTTAGATTTAAAATTTGATTTCGTGTACAAATTTAATTCAGATCCAAATATCAACAAATATGTGTACAACATTTTTTTAGCCCGGAATAAAACCGATTTAAATATTAAATGTTGATCCAACATGATTTATTACTTTTACAGCGTGAATACCATACTGAGCTAAAACCTTGTTTATTTAAAACTGATACAAGCTGTATTAGAACACTTTTTAATAATGTTTCATTTACATTTTTAAATATATAATACTTCGATCGTCATTTAAAATGTTGAAATTGTTCGAACAGAGAATAAATCAAACTATTTTTAAATGAAATTAGTGGTCTAAATTAGATATACGTGGCTTTGGAGGAAGTGGTTTCTCGAATTTAATAACAATTTCCGGTGTAAGGCGAGTTGCCACGGGCTGAACCTCATCTTGTCAATATTCAGGTTTCTGTTTCACTCGGACATACGTTGGGTTTATATGGTTTAAATAATATAAATTCTTCCATGATAAACTGCTACTAACTTATGGTAAAGGATCATCAGATGAAACATAAAATTTGAGATAGGAAACCACATACAGTACGAGGAGGAGGAAGGCTAAATGTATTATTAGCTTTTAGTTCATAATTAATACTATACTTCCTATCATGTTATTCATCATTAGTAAATTAATGTCCATGCTATAGTATGGGGATTGTTAAAAATCGTCGAAGGGAATAAAATGCTTAAATCATATCAATTATATTTTCACTACTTGGTCCACTTTATTTTTTAGACTGTTTACGTCTCAACTCAAAATATTCTGTACCAAGGAGTTGCTTACATTAAATGAAAAAAATCTAAGAGTACCAAGCCATCAACGGTATTTAGTATAAAGGAAAATTTAAAAGGTATTTATATATACTCCCTGGAGACCACATATACAAGATCTATTCCTATTGCATTTTGCTCGCAAATTTTATTTTGTTTAGCAACAATAATAAAGGAAACATTTATTTAAAATCAGGGACAATATATTAGGTCTAGGAATCCAAGGAGCCAATGTACTTTTATAAACTCACACAACCTAGTAATTTATAAACAAGAGGAATTCCTCCTAAGAAAGAAGCGGAACGGTCAGCTGCGCATGTTTTACTGAAGATCGAAAAATTTGGGAGGGTATCAGGAAATGTGTTTTTAAAAAACGATGAGACAAAAGACAATAAGTTTTTATCAGAATTTTGTAGGCTCAAAATACCGAATATATAAACAACAGATTATTATGTATAAGATTAATATTTATAATCACCGTCAGCCAACTAAAATATAAAGAGACCGTAAATTTTTCTACTTTCAGTTTTAATAATAGACGGTCTGTATGGTTGGCCTGTTGTTTTACTGTAAAATGTAGTGTACTGATACTTATAAGGGTGACTATTGAATATATATTGGGTACTAGGATTTCTAAATATGTTTTCGTGATGAACATGTTTTTAAACAATATTAGTTGTATTACATTCGGACCTTCAGCAATAGCGCGTTTAGCCCATAATAGTATACAAACGATTGCTATATGACTGAAATTGTTTGTACTATTTAACCGGACGTTTCTTGTTTCCAATCAATGGAAGTTATAATTTAAAAGTCTTGTTTGTGCGTTATCGGCCAAGTTTTCTCTTAAGAAGGTTAGAAATGGGACTACTCTGTTCTATTTATTTATTCTTTTTACAATTTCTAAACTTAATAGCCTCAGAAAATACACCTACAGGACTGCAGTTAAAAGATATTATCAAGACAACACACTGATTTTATGTTACAGTACCTGGACCATGTCTTATACTATGTGAGTCGCCCAAATGCCAAACAAGCTAAATCCACTCTGCAAGTTTTTAGATAAATGCCAAAATACTGATTGCTTGTTTCTCACATTCCCTTACATTTTTATGATTTTTTGTTTAAAAAAAAGGTTTTAAAAAATTAGTTATATTGGTTTTAAAATTGCTAGAAAAATGGTACAAAAGTTATATTACTGCAGCGATTAAATATAATGCATAGCTTGTTTTTGGACAGTAATATGATTTAGCTGCTTTGGAACTTACTCTCGCCATTTGCTTTTTAAACTTTGGTTCCAAAACAGTTAAAATTGCGTTTACCGCAATTCCAAAAAATAAGTTAAAAAACAAAGAACTCCTTATATTATTTATATCCCTTTTTTCTCAAAACATTGATAGCCTATATTGTTAGGTAAAAGTTAGGTTAGGATTAATGAACACAAATCGTATATTCATTTTCAATACAAAACCATGAATTATTTATCTACAGAGTTTATAAATAAATGTGCTCGTTATTAAAATATTTTCACTCAATAATAGGCTCATCCTCTTATTTATTTCAAAAATCATCATCTTCTTCGCTTGAATGGTGTTAGGTAGCTGGAATAAGTCCTTGAAAAAACTTCAACTTTGGCTCCCGTGCCAGTCATTTTCCATAGTGGAGATTTAGCAGCATTTCACATCATTGATTTTTACTTGTTTCACTGGGTGTCCTTCTTGGTATCACTCTCAAAACTGCATTGTCCAAAATTTTTCCCTTTTATTACTGACTTACTCTCGGCGATTTCACTAATTACATAGTATGTTCTTCCTTTGTACCAGGATGGAGTTTGGATTACTTTACTTCTTGGATAAGATAAATTTCTTGGCCTTTTGAAATTGAAAATGCCATTGTCTGGTTTTTTTTAGAACAGCATCGGTTCGGGTTTTCCAAGCCACTCAAGGGCAATCCGTCCACAAGTTTCACAAACAGTACAGTGCTTTTCAATTATGTCAGTGTATCATCTGGGTTGTTGATTACACTCAGATCTTGAAATTTCCTTTCAGAGTCTCCAAACACTATATAGGGGGAATGAAAGAATGGCCGCTACCGGAAAGAGTTATAGTTACAACTATAGTAACTTGTTTATAGTGCCATCTTTCAGGAGCCAATGAGCATCATACCGACATACAGTTGTTGTTCTTGTTTTGGCCACCAAGCCGTCAGAGAAAAGTTTGACATGTGTGACATTTTTACATGTTAGCGCTTGTTAACCTGTGGTAAACAGCAGATGCAATTTGAATGGACCTTTTGCATTAATCGGGATTCAGTCAGAGGTATAGGAAAAGGTTGTTTCTGAATTTCAAGAGGACTTTAGAATGTCACCTCACAATCACACATTTTTATTTAGATATAGTGGCGCTTATAGTATGCGGCTTGGTCGGTATTTAGGAAGGACAAGATTTTCTGGACAATCATAGCTCAGAATAAGCTTTTATCATTATTTTCTCTGCAAAAATGGTTTGTGGAATTTGTCTGCACGGGACCTTTGTGGGCTTTTAGGTTTAGCTTTAGTGTTTCCACGCTTGCCTGCATTTTTTCTGTGGCTAGGTTCACACTCAAGCTTCTTGCATGTTGGAACATCTTATTCAGTGTTACGGGAGCGGTCCCAAACCAATGTAAAGTTCTCAGAAAAACCATGCCTGAAAAAGTATACTCACACTTTAATTCTTCAGTTGGATGCTGCTTCAATATACATTTTCCAATTTGTAATGTTAAGCTCACTTTGGAAGGTATTGCCCTATGCTTGTATTTTTCGTTCTGCAAATAGTGTTTTTGTACTGGAATATAAATGTTAATAAAAAGATTGATGTGTCTTTCTTTTAAATTATATTTATCAACTTTGGCGTGCTCTCTCCACGAGTCTTTCCAAAGGTATTACGGACGCCTGTTTCCAGGTACTTTTTGCAAATCAATTGCACTCGGTTTTTATCTCTGGCAAAATTGTAAGTAGTGCTGCCCGACAATAACTTTAACATTCTTCAGTTTTGTTGTTCCTTCCCTAAAGTTTAGGTAAGAAAAAGTCAGTACTTACATTTCTTGATTTGATACCTTCTGGAAGACGAGTCCTTTTTGTGAGGAAGGAACAATGACGTGCTGAAGATAAAAATTCTTCTTTGATTGAAGTGTCAGCGTCTTTCTATAGTTTTGCTGATGTATCTTTCTAACATTCCTGCAGGAAAGTTCTGCGCAGCAGGGTACTTACTTTTTGGCCGAATGTTTACAACTAGGCATTGTGGAAATCCTTCGGGCGGTGTCTCAAAAAAAATAGGGATTAGTAGTTTCCTATTACCTTTAAAAAAAATACTAACCTGTAATATAAAACAAATTATAGATTCGCAAACGTTGTCAAAAACTGTTTGTATAGTATAAGTTAGGGCCTAAGTGAATTACCTGTAGGCTGGTTGCGATTAAGTAGTTTAGTTGCGGTTATACGGTTAGGTTTAGTTGAGTGAGGGTAGCTTAGTTCGAGGTTAGGTTATTTTGTTAAAGGAGTGTTAAGATTAGGCTAGTTTAGTTGTTCTTTACCAAAGTTGTTAACTTACCTAGCAAGCTTTTGCACAGTTTCTTCCGATGCTCTTTCGTTTTTCTTCCTTTTTCTTTGCCAAAGGGCAGGCATCTCTTCTACCAACTCTACTTGTTCCACATTTTGTGGGAGTTTCCTCCGTTATGTCCTTTATATTGAACATTTTTCTTGTTGGAACAATTACAACTTCGCATTTATAATATCAATACCAAGCCTTCACTACCTTCTAAAAAATTACCTCCTGTTATGTGCGCCTCCATTTTATGACACTACAACAAATCAGGGAGCTTTTAACATCATGTTAAATAATTGAGTTTGCTATTGCTTTCTATAAAACACTATTTTTGCCATTTGAAATTTAAAAATTAGCCACAAAAATAACAATTAATTCAGAAGGAAAATGATCAGCAGTTCCCTATAGCGAAAAAGGCTTTTGGGATTTACTTATTTTTGACACAGAAACATGAAACATTGTAAGTTATTGTAGGTTTGATTATAGTTGGTTTGGAACATTGTCATTGTGCAGATATGACTGTTTTTGGAACCGAATGGCTATAGGATATAATGAGTTTGGAATCCAACCTTCAATTTTAAATATAATTTTTAAACAGTTTTTAACTGGGTTTTGGAACAATTTTTTGAAGTGACAAATACTGTCGCTAGGTAATACAGAATCAATGTCAGCTGAATATCTCAACTTTTTAAATTTTGGATTTTAGCCTGTTTTGCATTTGGAGACTAAGTATAACGTTGTCCCCGTTTGGATTTGTGTTACGTGAGTATTTTCATGGAGTATTTGCAAAAGTAAAATAAAAGAATGTTCAGCAAACTCATTGCATTTAACATTTGCATGAGTAGGGTTACGAATCAAATTTTATGTTTGTGCTCTCAGTTGTAAAGTAGTTAATAACCCACTGTTAAGCATTCACTTTATATCACACAGTTTTTCAAGACTTACTTAGCTTGAATAATTGAAAAAAGTGGTTTTTAAAATTTGCTATTTCTTAAGCTGAGCGTTGTAGCGAAGCCTTTAAACTTAAAGTACTTTAAGTCTTTTATGTAACCCACATTTCTGACTGTGTGTCTGGTATTTCGGTCTTTCTGCCTGTTTTGTCCGCTATGATTTTTTTAAACCGATCTGATACTTTAGAGAGTTTAAAATTTGCGGATGGGATGGAATGTTAATATTCTATAGTGAAACAGTGATTTAGGATATGATAGTGCATGTTCCTCAATGGAACTTTTTCTTAGCGTTATTTTAAAGAACATTTATTCGAAGAGGACAAATACAGAGTAGATAAAATTGTGAACAAAATGATTGCAGGCTAATATGTCATTTTAATATGTTCTATAGCAGAACATGCTAAGGCACAAATATTACAAATAGAATGATCCTATAAGGTATTTGGTCGTACGCAAATATCAGTTTAAAGCAATGTCCACGTGACACACACTGTATGCTTAGTCTACCTTATAACACGAAGGTCTATTTTTCCGATAGTTTCTTGATTGTGGCAGAAGCCAGCGTTGACCCTTAAAAAAGTAGGTCTGTCACTAAATAAAGGAAGGCTTAAATGGAAATATTGTCATGTGTTAATTCGGGATTATTAAGAATTTGTTGTGGTTGCGAATACGCGTAGGTCCAACGGGTAGTTGTTCCCACATAACAAAACCGTTGCTAGGCCAACCATGGTTGGCAACTTTTAGGTTGCGGAGCGAAAACATTGGAAAATCATCTTGGTCGACCTTCAAGCAATACGAATCATTTATTTCTCAAGCTCAAACACATTTTTAATCTGCGTTACCAATGCGCGTTGAGCCTCCAGGCATTATTGTTAAAATTCATTAAACAATTTAATACGAAAATCTGAATATCCTTGAACATTTGAAAATTATTTACAAGCTAAGTAATGATAATAGTGGAGTAAATAGAAATAGGTTTAAGGACCAGAAGCTTGGATTACATTTTCTAGGGAGTATGTAAAAGGTGTATTTGTGATTATGGAATTGTTGGTATAAAGACCCAACATTGTATTCCACTTATTACCAAATCAGTTTATTAATTCATTGGATTCTAAACACTGATCCATCAACTAATTTATTTTTTAAATATAAATTAATGATACCAGTATAGTAAATGTTCGATATTACTTCTTTTTATTTGTTTTAGTGTTCCAGAATAGATTACTTATTCATTGACTAACACAGTAGTTACAGCAGAGTGGTGTGGAGTAAAGATGCCGCCCTAGTACGCTAAAACATACATAAATCAGTTTACAAATATTCACGCAGATTAAACGGGTTAACTATCCTCTTGGCTTAAAACCACGGTTTTTAATTAAAAACCTATTTAACTTAGAAAAAAAGGATTTTTAATAGATATTTTTGACACAAAACGTATGACGGTTTCGAATTTCCATGTGGGGAAACCTTCCAAAGCATATGCCTCAATATTCCATCATCCAAAGATGTTCAGCGGAACAGACAGGACGACCGGACATAAAAGATATATTATACTTCTCCTAGACAGAATAAAATAGCAAACCTGCAATCCTACTAAGTAGTAAGCTTCATTTAACGCTGGGCCAAATCCTATGGGTGGCGGATTCTCAAATATTGATAATTTTTAATAAGAAGTGTAAGCAAACACCTTTTTTTCTCAATTTTCTCCTTCGGAAGCATAGTTAGACCCATGATTAAGAATGGACGGATCATTATCAAAAAAAGACTGTACCTAAGGGTAAAAATCATGTTACGTGCAAAATTTTTACAGGAGGTTTTGACCTTAATGAATTTCTTAAGAAACAAATAATACCAAATTTAAAGTTTACCAGGTTAATTCATTCTAGAGATTTCAACTCGAACTATTAAACTTATACTAACACTGGAACACTCAACCAAAATCCTATGAAGGAGAGCAAAAATATCCGATTAAAAACTCGTGTATTGTCCTCAGGCATAGGGCTATATAAAAAATAAGAGAAAACAGAAGATTATCGAAGACATAATAGGAATAGAGCGAAAACGCCTTGCAAAACAACCAATCCGAATCAAAATATTTACTTTTTTATTTGTTATATTGATCCAAGAACCTATTTAAAAATTGTGTTATTTAAAGAACTGTAATCGTTGCCATCCATGGTTACACATCGGATTCATTTAAAAAATGTCTTGCTTAACGCTTCACCCAAAGTGCCTCATGGAGATGACATGCACTCAACATAAAATGTTGGTATTCCCCTAATAATATAAATGAATATTTCATCCGCAAAACCTTTATGGTCGGTCCCATTTTTTTTAGAAGATGTTGGTGTGTAAGGTAAGGCATATAGGAAAACGAAAATTTAAATTTAAACGTTTTCCAAGCCCCTTCGCCAACCACTCAGGCTAATTATTAATGTAATATCCGATTGGAGAATCGGTGTTTCTATTGCAATCGAAGTAAAAGACCTACATGCTAGTTGGAAGAAAAACGGTCTTGGAAATTTCCGTATCTCAATCATAAAAATCTTATTTATCTGCCGCTTTAACGACGTTGAGCCTTCCTGCTCCGGTAATTCTATTCTCATTATCTCATCCTCCCTCACGAGGTGATACATCTTCATCATTTGTTAACATCTGCCTGTCACTGGTATTATTTATTTATTTTATTTATTTCAAACGGTAAACCATTTTGTACCAAACGCATTAACTTATAAAACAAAAAGGGGGATTTTTATTTGTTTGGGCAGCTTATCCAATAACCGAGCCAATTTCACTTAATGATTAATCAAAACAACAAAAATCAAAAAAACACAATCAGAGAAAAAATAACAATTAAATAACTATAAAGAGATTATGGGGGGATTTAAATAAGGAGTTTTATGATGAGTGTAATTGATATCCTATGGAAATCTGAACAACAATAATTATTGCAAGTTAAAAACAATAATATATATAATAATACGTAAAGAGTCTGGGCGAGGATAATAATAAAAAAGGTAGCAGCTAAAATAACAAAAGAAATTATTTATAAACAATAATACACTGTAATAGAAATTCTGAACACAATAATAATAACAACGGAAACAGCGCTTAACAACAAAAAGTTTATATAATAATAATGGCGAGTTATACATTAATTGGTCTATAGTGAGAATGAAATATTTATATAATCTGAAACAACAGTAATAAACATGTATAAAATCTTGACACAATAAAAATAAATAACAGAAATCAGCTTAAACAAACAAAAATTATTATAATAAAAAAATATATAATGGTGGGTTACTTTAGGCGTCAATATATATATTCGATATATATATTATATTATATATATATATATATATTATATATATATAGGAATCTGGACAAACAATAATAAAACACGTAATATAATATGGAAACACAATAATAATAACAGTAAACAGCTAAAACAACAACAAATAATAAGGAAAACTTAGTTGCCCGTCATAGTAGCTTCCCCAAGCACGGATCGAAAATGACTGATTAAGATGGATTCCAAAAAAATTCCACACCACCTGAAAACCTCATTACCTTCTCTCATAAGTCTGGGAAAACCAGCTGTAGGTAGCTTGTAAAGAGAAGGAAGTGCCCTCATTGAAAAAAGATTGTCCCCGGAACGAACGTGGATGGTCGGAATTCCGAAGACTCGAGGAAGACGAGGGCAGTCCTAGACGCACCTCGGTTAACCAATCTTATGGAAGAATCAAGGAATGGTCCGCCATCCCTTCTTCTAGTCGCCAAATGTGGAAGGCCAAAGGGGAGATCCTCAAACAGTCAAAACAAGGGCGTTCTCCATGGAACTGATAGCCGAAGGGTACGCAGCTCCTCGATTGAGCCTCAAGAATCTGATCCCTGCACCCGCTCCGCTCAAGCAGTAATCAATGGTGCCCTGGTCAGGTAGGGACACCAAACAAATCAGATGGAAATGAGATGTCTAGGGATTCGGAACGCCAACTAAGAGTTTTGAACCAGTGTTGTCAATGTAGTTGGGGATTGAAAGTCTTTTCGATGTTGCTTGCATAGGTAAATGCCCATTAGGGAATTGGCCTTGACTGCATATTGCAATGGAGACTATGATTCCACGGACTGAGATCATGAGGGACATAACCGAACCTCCCAAGGTCCTTAAAACTGCAGACTTGTATTTAGTGAGGAGCCGAAAAGAGAGTGGTAATGTTGGAAATACAGGTGGGTGAGTCCAGCCGGGGAGTACGTTGAGTACAGCACCTTTTCTACTCAGCATTATCAGGTCATTCCCATTCCGCTGACAAACCAGGCTACGATATTGGATCTAAAGTTATCCGTGTAGATCCCGCTGAACAGTCCTCAGGAGAGTTCACTTTCGGACAAATATCTTGATGTACATCAGCGAACATGAGACAAACCCGTAGAGATAACTTCGCAAAGTATCATTAATGAAAATGGGACTGAAAAGGGAGAGGAGCCAAATGCGAGCCCTGCGGAACACCAGAGCGGGGCTGCGGAAACATTTTAGAGTAAGAGCCGGCAAACTTCACAATCATTCCCCGATTAGTCAGGTAACTTGACAGCCACTCCAGTAGAGATCCCGTTATACCATAGCCTCTCAGTTTAGAAATGAGAAGATTGTGGTTGACTCTATCAAACGCTTTGAGAAGTCGAGCAGTATGCAATCGACCTGCCTCCGCCTGGAAAATGCAGATGTGACATAGTTATGTAGCACCAGGAGATTGGTAGAGGTCGATCGACCACTTCTAAAAGCCATGTTGTTCCTCGGCGATTACATGCTTGAGATCAAATGCAAGTTTATCCACCACAAGGCTCTCAAAAAACCTTTGCAAGCACCGACTGAATGGCTATCGGCCTATAATTTGGTTACATTGGATCGCTCACCAGATTTGAAAATAGGGGTGATGAAACTAATCTTCAGATTTGCAGGGAAGGTGCCACTGGCGAGCAGTGTGTTGAAAAAAATTGAGAGATGTGGGGCCAAAACTGGACTGCAGTACTTGATCACCGCAGGAGGTAGAGAGTCCGGACCCATTCCCTTATGGGATCAAGGGCTGTTTTAAGTTTTGATTCCACTTGTTGAGCAGTTAAAACGAGGCTATGTAGGTTGACAGAAGTTTCTAAAGTCAAAGTCAGATGATGGGAGTGACATGTTGGTATAGACTGACGAAAAGTAATCAGCAAATAGCTCGCATTGGCCGCCAGGTTCATCCACTTCAACATCATTATACACCAGGTTCGATGTGATGTTTGCTTTCTTCAGATTGTTGATATGTGCCCAAAAAACCTTAATGTTATTAGAAATGGCGGACTCCAACATAGTTTGTATAGTCACGATAGCACTCACCAGCCAACTGCCTGCACCGATTTCTAAGTTTTCTAAAATAATCGTATAAGGAGAGATCACCAGTCTCTTTGAAACGCCTATGGACAGTTTTCTTCTCGATCACCAGGCGCCTGAGCTCAGCAGTAAACCACTTGGGAAAGGTTGATCTTTTGGAGTTCCTAATGGGAGAGTTAAGCTTGATAACATCGGCAAGGGTTCCTACAGAATATAGTGAAAGTGTTCTTCAGCTTTAGTGGAATCAACCGTTGGGTAAGACAATCCCTGGGATCCAGGCAAAGACGGCATCCAAGTTGCATCGTCTGAAGTTGTGACTTGAGCAAGGTTATTTACAATCGCTGACATTTACTACACGATGTGTAAGTGGTGTAAGGAATACAGGAGGTGTATACAGCCAGACTGCTTATCTACAAAACAGTTTTGTTTTATTTATTGTAGCTGATATAAGAATTAAAGCGTTACTTCTTAAACTTTCAAAAACCAATAATTTATTGTATTCAATATTTGTAAAATTTATAGAAAAGCAAAGGTACTAATGTTCTACTAATGAATGGTAATGGATATTCTTCTTTCCATCCTTAAAAATAATTTCCTCGTGCACTCCATTATTTTGGTCACAGATTTTCATATTTGGAATAATGGTACAGTAAGATAAAAATGAAACAGTCTCCCCTTGAAAGAATTGAGTATAATATTCAGGGCAGTTGGATTTGGCCAAGTTTCATATATAGGGTTATTCAAAAAGAATGGTGCAAAAACAGCTTAATTTGCTGAGCGTTAATGAAGCTTTTCATTCGAGGGGGTAGAAAAATATCATTTTATCTACCTCCCCGTCTTCAATATATGTCAATATTGAACTTGCCAGTGGACTTCAAATTTTGCATAGAGTTTCAATTTTCATAAAGCAAATACAGAAATACAGGCAACGAGAAAATCAGATATAAAAGATTTACAAACAAACTAGGTACAATATTGATATCTGGACATGTGTCCATAGTAAAACGTATAGTTTAATTGACCTAAATATTAAACATCATCAATTGGTGAATTTGTGTTTCAAAGTGTATTATGTAAAACACTAATATGAAGGAAACAAGGATTTTTCTGGACATGTGCCATCGTTCAGTGAAACAAGAAAACAGTAACAGTACGTTTCGAGATCTGCAATCTGATCTCTTCTTCAGGTAAAAGAACTAACCTAATACATACAAACTAGGTTAAAATAAACAAATCTTACTAAAGCGTTGTGGCACGCCTAAGTCAGGAA